>NC_140024.1:15358415-15575777 GCF_964263955.1 Coregonus lavaretus
TTTTTATTGCGGTTTTGGAGCAGTGGCTTCTTCCTTGCTGAGCGGCCTTTCAGGTTATGTCAATATAGGACTCATTTTACTGTGGATATAGATACTTTTGTACCTGTTTCCTCCAGCATCTTCACAAGGTCCTTTGCTGTTGTTCTGGGATTGATTTGCACTTTTCGCACCAAAGTACGTTAATCTCTAGGAAACAGAACGCGTCTCCTTCCTGAGCGGAATGACAGCTGCGTGGTCCCATAGTGTTTATACTTGCGTACTATTGTTTGTACAGATGAACGTGGTACTTTCAGGCGTTTGGAAATTGCTCCCAAGGATGAACCAGACTTGTGGAGGTCTACACATTTTTTTCTGAGGTCTTGGCTGATTTCTTTTGATTTTCCCATGATATCAAGCAAAGAGGCACTGAGTTTGACTGTAGGCCTTGAAATACATCCACAGGTACACCTCCAATTGACTCAAATGATGTCAATTAGCCTATCAGAAGCTTCTAAAGCCATGACATCATTTCTGGAATTTTCCAAACTGTTTAAAGGCACAGTCAACTTAGTGTATGTAAACCTCTGACCCACTGGAATTGTGATACAGTGAATTATAAGTGAAATAATCTGTCTGTAAACAATTGTTGAAAAAATTACTTGTGTCATGCACAAAGTAGATGTCCTAACTGACTTGCCAAAACTATAGTTTGTTAAAAAGAAATTTGTGGAGTGGTTGAAAAACTAGTTTTAATGACTCCAACCTAAGTGTATGTAAACTTCCGACTAAAAAAGTACACTTTGGCATGTGAGGTTTTGGGGTGTATGTTTGAGAGGGTTCAGTGTGTGTGTTAACTCTACTGTTCTGTGTGTGTGCGTGTGTGTAGGTTTGGTGTGCGGTTCCCCTGCATGTCGGATGCGTATGATGCAGACCTGGGCCGTTTGGCTCGAGAGGTAGCGGAGGAGCAGGGCTGTTCCTCTTTCCTCCAACAGGGGGTGTACTGCAATGTGGGCGGCCCCGCCTTCGAGACAGTGGCAGAGAGCAAGATACTGCTGAGTCTGGGGGCAGACGCTGTGGGTGAGTACAAGACACTGATTTATGGTCAGGTTTCAGATCTGTGCCAAAGGGCAACTTGTCCCTTGAGGGAGCACATCAGGCCTTGGATGTGTATACTGTCTTCTGACTGAGGAAATGGAGAAGGCTCTCCCCAAGAACACTCTATCTGAAAGAGAGCGACCTGGCTCTACGTATTTTAATGGTTTGTGACTCACTAACCGCCCCCCGGTTAGAGGGGAATAAAGCATCCCAAGAATTAACACACACAAACTTTATTTAAACACACTGAGGAAGATACATATGGGGATGCACATGGGAATGTACATTGGGATGAAATGTGGGAGAGGTAGCGGAATGGTAGTGGATTTTGGGCACGCACACCATCCCACAAGTTCAGAGATATTATTGAGTCCAATTGTTGATGGGCAGAGACAGAGATGTCTGTCACTTTTGAGGGAGACTTTTACGTCATTTTACGTCATTCAGACTCACAGTATTGTGTGACCTGTATAGTCAAGAGGATGGGCAGATGTCCGGCCCCCTACTAACCTCCCTAGCAACCTATCAGGGCACATCTCACACGTCAGGGAGAGTTTGAGAGGCAGGTTTATGGTGCCCCCTATACTCTCAGGCTCCGGTCGTGGGGGATGGGGAGTGGATTGTGCAGCTCTGGGTTGTGAGGTGCTAATACCAGTCACTGACAGGGAATTTGTAATACTATCTAACCAATGACACCATCAATAAAACACAGACGCACACATACACACACACACGGGGAGAGGTGCATGCAGCTAGAAACAAAATTAGGAACAAACAAGCAGATGTTAATAACAGAAAACCTCAGGTGCTCCTCTCTCTCAAACACACAACATCAGGTGCCATCCCACTGGGCACACACTGGTTGAATCAAGGTTGTTTTCCAACGTGGAATAGATGTTGAATTGACGTCTGTGCCCAGTGGGATATCTATGCCAATGGGGTCAGCTTCAGGGGTCACAGTTCAATTGATCTGAACCCTGAGTGGTGTCCGTTAGAGGGTAACAGGTTGACAGGGAGGAAGCTGTACATTTGATCCTTTGACATTACTCATTTTCTAGGTCTACCCCTCCCCCTATCTTTCCTTTCCCCTCTTTATCCCCTGTTGTCACACACCCACACCCTCCTGTATCACTTTCTCTCCCTCCCTCTGCCTCCCTCTGACCTCTCCCTTTTATCTCTGTCTTGCTCCCTGTCTCTCGCTCCCTCTCACTCAGGTATGAGTACAGTGCCAGAAGTGATAGTGGCTCGTCACAGTGGTCTGCGTGTGTTCGGCCTGTCTCTCATCACCAACCGCGTGGTGTCAGAGTATGGCAGCCAGGACCGCGTCAACCATGAGGAGGTGCTGGAAATCACCCAGCGACGCACACAGGACCTGCAGAAACTCATCATCAACCTCCTGGCCCGAATATAGAGACACACACTATCTGATAGTGATGTTCAATAAAAACTAAGGGCAGCTTGAATCAGAGGTACGAGTGTATCTGATTCCACACACTGTATTGGAATCAGTATTTGTGAGTTTAGATGTTTACAGCACTACTTTACACACATCACTCTATGTGAGAAACTCAGGGTTTACTTCTCCAGAGAGGCATGTTGGTATGTGCAGATGTGACTGAGTTATTCATATGTGCCTGCGAGAGAGAGGACTAGGAAATCTCAACTCCACCTTGTTGTTGTCCACAACTGATTATTCTTTCTTAAGTAACATCTTATTTTCTTGAAAAAGCTAACACTGATATTCCATTCAGTCCAAAGTCATTTTTGTAACTATCTTTGTAAAAATAAATGAATATATTCTAATATCTGTTATAGTGCTGACAGTATGGACAGTTTTAATCTATTGATTTTTTTTTTTTAATAAAAGTTTGTATTATTCTAGGAACAAACAGTGTCTCTTTCTGCTTACTTGCTGTTGTTGGCTTGCTTATAGCCCTGCATCTCTTCTGAAACACTCTTGTGAAATAAAAGGCACCATTCCGATCATGCGTGTCTGCCTCTATGTTCAACTGCCTTTACATTCATCAATCTATTCATCAAATGCTTTGGCAAGTTAAACCAATATTGCTTCTCTGATCATGCTACATCGAAAGAGAGGGAAGAGAGGAAGAGCGGGAAAGGGGAGATGTTAGAGTAAGTCTCATTGATCCAAGCAGGAGATGTTGTGGTGAAACTAATCAAATAATCATCAATAACATGGATCAATAACTAAATGGAGAGAGGGACTAGAGAGAAATGATGAAGGGAGAAAAGGAGAGTATTGCAGTTGCATAGAGGGGATGACTGGGGTCTACAGTAAGCAAAATGACCCTCTTGGTTTAGGATGAACTCCCTGAACACACAAATGCCTAATGGAAACACACACACACACACGTCATGCATACTCTCATCCCACATAGCTCTACCCCAGCTATGGAGTTGTTTTTTAAATCAATTTTAGAAATTAAATAAAAAAGTTCTGAAAAGCCTCTTAAACACCTGCCCATCTCCTTTATGCCCCCTCCCTCCCCCCATGTCCCCTATTGTGTTAAAATGTGCACATTATCTTTTATTAATATCTATCACATTCTAGCCATTTCATCCTCACTCTAGTTTACATTTAAATGCTACATATACAGATTACGTTTTTTTTTTATGACATTACCCAGATTGAACAAGTACTTTCAAATGATCCATGGGGTGTGCAGTGCGAGTGGCATGCTAAAATAATACCCTCACCTTCTAATCAGCAGATGTCCTCTTTTAAATGTAATGGCCTTTCTGATGATCAGCTCTCACATGAATGTGTCCATTAAATCCTCGCGCAAGGCTTACCTGAACATGTTATTGATGGTTAACTAAAGGGAGTAGGTCTGAGGGTCACTGTACAGTATGTGTGTTTGGGACACTGTGTGTGTGGGTGGGTGCATACATGCGGACATTTTTGTTTGTGTGTGAGTGGGTGCGTGCATGCATGCATGTGTGGGGAAATTTTTGTGTTCAGGTAAGCCTTGCGCAAGGATTTAATGGACATATTCATGTGAGAGCTGATCAGTGGTTACTCTACTACACCCTACTCTGTCTTCCAATCTCTCTATCGCTCCCTCTCCCCCCCTCTCTCTACTCTCCCCCCTCACTCTCTCCTCTCCCCCCTCTCTCTCTCCTCTCCCTACCTCTCTCTCTCCTCTCCCTACCTCTCTCTCTCCTCTCCCTACCTCTCTCTCTCTCCTCTCTCCCCATCTCAGAGCAGAGGGAAACACTCCTATAAATGCACTGTCTGTAATTATTATTCATACAGTATAGATTTCACAACAGGGGTCCTCACACACACACACACACACACACACACACACACACACACACACACTCTCTCTCTTTCTTTATCCCCTTCATCCTCCTGGCTTGGAAAAACTATATTTTTACACCAGGGAGAGCACTGCCTACCCCCATCGTTCTTAAACATACACACACACACGTACATGCACACACACACACACACACTCATTCCCCACCCCCATCGCTCACTTCATTTCTCTCTAATCAACACACAACACTGCTAGGTAGAGATAAAATGATTTTCTCTCTCCCTCTTCCTCTCGCTCCCTTTCCCTTTCACCTTCACATTCTCTCTCTCTCTCTCTCTCTCTCTCTCTCTCTCTCTCTCTCTCTCTCTCTCTCTCTCTCTCTCTCTCTCTCTCTCTCTCTCTCTCTCTCTCTCACTCACTCACTCACTCACTCACCTCTAGCATTCACTCAGTCACTCTCTCTCTCTCTCTCTCTCTCACTCATTCACTCACTCACTCACTCACTCACTCACTCACTCACTCACTCACTCACTCACTCACTCACTCACTCACTCACTCACTCACTCACTCACTCACTCACTCACTCACTCACTCACACTCACTCACTCACTCACTCACTCACTCACTCTCTCTCTCTCTCTCTCTCTCTCTCTCTCTCTCTCTCTCACTCACTCACTCACTCACTCACTCACTCTCTCTCTCTCTCTCTCTCTCTCTCTCTCTCACACACACACACACACACACACACATGCTTGGTTTGGCCTTATCAAAGCTGCTGGAGCCCCAAATAGAAAGAATGGGAGAAAAGTGAGAAGAAAAGAGATAAAGGAAGAGTGGGATATCCCCCATACCAGAGCCTAAAGACGCTTTATCATACTTTAGTGGCAGTACAATATAGTCGTCCTACTGGGTGATAGGATTTGTGCCAGCTATGGGGTCGAATGGCCAAGGAGACTGAGGAGAAAGGTACATCTAAACAGAACCTATAGAAGGGCTTACTGTGAGGGAGATGAGGCAGTGAGAGAGGGGTGCATGGATGGGTGGGGGGAGAAGACGGGAGTCAATTAGGAGCGTGAGAGAGGGTATAGTTCAGTCTCTTGTTCAAAGTGATACCTGACACCTACAGTAAGATCAATGGTGAGGCATATGGTAGAGCAGAGAGATAGACGCTGGAGTGACTCTGATATCCAACATACTCGTTACAGGAGCATGTGCACTGGCACATACACGCACACACACGCACACCTAGTTGATTCCTCCTGTCTTCCTGAGGTGTTGGCCTGTTTGATGGAACAGACTATGTGATGGAATGCTTTGATGTCACTTTCGGCTCATGAGAGCAAGTATATGGAGCCTTTCTCTATATGATTCTATTTCCATAATTCCAATCAACACAGAGAACTGCCCGTGTTGTCCTGCCTCCAGAGCGAGGAGCCTGCATGAACAGTGCCATTGAGCATCTCTCATCCCTCTGAGATGAGTGACTGAGACCCGTACTTCTCCTGCAGGCTCTCACACTCCTTGGCTCAGAGTTCATGCAGGCTCAGGGCCGCTGCGCCCCCGTTCTGTCAGCGTGAGAAGTGCATGCGCCGCGGGGGGGTTTAAAAGCCCCGGCTGAAAGCAGCGGCTGACAGTTTAGAGAGGCTCTTAGATACGACTGGGACAAAGTTAACTCGGGATTTCCACGCGCTCCAGAAGGAAAGGGAAAAAAGCAGCAGCGACTGAACGATGGCGACTCAAGCACAGCAGCCCCCTCATCTCCACCTGGCAGAGCTCACCGCGGCGCAGTTTCTCGACATCTGGAAACATTTCGACGCAGACGGTCAGTACTGAGGCCAGGGGGTTACATTTGGGCAGGACTGGACTATGGGCATATCACAGGAGTAGGCTCTTTGTAAATTTAGAATGGTTGAATAGTTGTTAAATTGATTGCCTAGTGCTTGGTGGGACAGAGCAAGTGAGCAGATGTGATAGACGAGGGCAGAAAGTCCTGGGTGTTGTACTGCGGGACAGAGGAGCATCTGGGGTTGTTATTTGGACTGCGTCTTGGGAATCTTGGCTGTGATTGTCAGTCAGAGAGTGCCCTGTGCCCTGTTCCTTGATCATGCACCTCTGGAAAGATGTTTAACTTTACACTTGATTATGAACTTTAACATAACAATTAGCATATTGAAGTTGTATATTTTGAAGTAGCAAAGTGGAAAAGCATTTTCAAATAGTTCAGTTAGTGCATTTTCCCCACAAGAACATTAGATGAGATTTCAGTCGACACGTAGGCTACATATAATCCCATATAAACATGCTTTTTAATCATTATTTTATTTTAGTTCCTCAATTACGCACCAGTAAGAACCGCGCCAAGATGTAGAATATAAGAGCGCTGCTTTGGACCACATTTGTGGCACTATTTTCTGTGCGTAAAACATGAAAGTGTAATACAGCACTACATTCTTTGAGATTAAACATGCGTTCTTTCTAGATTATTTATTATATAGAGTGGTGACGTGTGTGCATTACGGAGTGGCTGTTTTTAACGCTGTTTGATCGCTGTGAATTATATATGTGCCTGACTTGTAGCGACCCCCACGAGGCAACCGGATCCGCCCGTCTCCTATGAATGAATCTACAGTAGCCTATGTCATCAGCGGGGCTTCTGCCAGGCGCTAGTGTATTGACAGGCAGCTTGCCGTGTCCGGTCGGGGAATGGGGAGGAGTGGAGATGGAGAGAGAGTAGGGGGAAAAGGGGAATAGGAGAAGGGGGAGCAGTGTGTGAAGAAGCTGGGGAGAGAGGACAAATAGGAGGGAAAAGTGGAAGTGGGGGGAGAGGAGAGAGGAGGGAGTAGTAGTGATGGGGAAAAGGAGAGCGACGGAATGAATATGGGGAATAGCCATATAGCCTTTACAGTCATTGGGGGTAGAAGGATGAGAGCGAAATATATTGCTTGGTATAGCACTGCGTTTTCTTTATTTAATCCATCCATCCATGTATACATTTTTGCACTGCGCAAAGCATATTGAATCCTTCTCCCCCCATCCCATGGTGGTCCCTCAGGGCCGTTGGAGACGTTATGCTTGGCAGCAAAAAGCTGGGCTAGGCCCATCCAGACTTACCAAGGGCTCTACTAAACACGCGCCTGTTGAAGTGTGTAAAGATGTGTAAAAAAAGTATGTGACATTGCGCAGGCTTGACATGTTTTCGCCCCATAGCGCTCACTCTTAGCTCTGCAGCCTGTCACCTAGAGCGTGTAAACAGTCACACCTGAGCAAGCGCAGGGATTCTCCGAACGTTTAAGCGCTCCACTGCCCCAGCCAAGGTTAAATCCCCCCACCGGGTCTACTAACGGCCATATGCGTTAAACCCTGGCCTCTACGGCCATGCATACACGCGCTGGTGAGAGTTATAGCTGGCTACCAGTCCAGTAATATAATTGGCACCAAAAAATTGAAGTCCCTGGCGTGCACTGGGCTGGAATGGACCTAGAAGTAGTAGAGCCAGGGATGAGGAATGAGTCCAATTACACACACACACACACGCACCCCCCCCCCCCCCCCCCCCCCCCCACACACACACACACACACACACACTCTTTCTCTCTGTCTGTTTTGGGGAGCTGTTTATTAATACATGAGAGATTGTTCTTTGTTAATACATGAAAGAGCAGAGTGTTAATCCCACCAAAAAAGTATAGTTTGTGGAATGTAAAAATAGGTCTCACCGTGCGCTGTGAATAAATGAATGCATTTAAGGCTTTTCAGGGATGTCGCGTGCGGCCAGTGATCCATCTGTGGGAGGCAGAGGTGGTCTGTCTGTACCACTTTAAGCCGTACACTCCACAGAGCTGGGCTTTACGGAAGAGTGGCCAGAAAAAAGCCATTGCTTAAAGAAAAAAATAAGCAAACATGTTTGGTGTTCGCCAAAAGGCATGTGGGAGACTCCCCAAACATATGGAAGAAGGTACTCTGGTCAGATAAGACTAATATTGCGCTTTTTGGCCATCAAGGAAAACGCTATGTCTGGCGCAAACCCAACACCTCTCATCACCCAGAGAACACCATCCTCACAGTGAAGCATGGTGGTGGCAGCATCATGCTGTGGGGATGTTTTTCATCGGCAGGGACTGGGAAACTGGTCAGAATTGATGGAATGATGGATGGCGCTAAATACAGGGAAATTCTTGAGGGAAACCTGTTTCAGTCTTCCAGAGATTTGAGACTGGGATGGAGGTTTACCTTCCAGCAGGACAATGACCCTAAGCATACTGCTAAAGCAACACTCGAGTGGTTTAAGGGGAAACATTTAAATGTCTTGGAATGGCCTAGTCAAAGCCCAGACCTCAATCCAATTGAGAATCTGTGGTCTTATATCATGTTTGTTTCACAAGAAAATATTTTTTTCATCTTCAAAGTGGTAGGCATGTTGTGTAAATCAAATGATACAAACCCCCAAAAAATCAATTTTAATTCCAGGTTGTAAGGCAACAAAATAGGAAAAATGCCAAGGGGGGTGAATACTTTCGCAAGCCACTGTATTTGGGAAACGCATGCATTATTCCACTCTTCACACCAGATATTATTTCATGCAAGGAAACAAGATCTATGTCTAATATAACTGGAAAATGTATGAACAGGGCCTAGCCTTTTGGGGGCCCTAGGCAAGATTTTGTTGGGAGGCCCACCACCTCGCTTTTGAAGTTAATTTCCTGCAATTCTACACATTTTGCCATGGGGCATAGAGAAAATTTTGCAGTTTTAAAGCAAGTTTTCTGCAATTGAAAATTTTGCCATGGGGCAAAAAAGAAACTTTTGCAAATGTCTAACTAATTTCATGCAATTCTACTCGTGAGTGTGAGTAGCTAACAAAATCAATGGGGCCCCCTCGTTCCCTTTCGGTAATCCGGCCATGATTGCTACACGTTTAGATAGCTGGGTAGACTAATTTACCAATCTAATGTTAGCTGTCATAGATTAATTGAGTGCTGTCAGTGACTGACATATCAAGAGGAAAACTGCTGATGCACAACCAAATTTCGAAATTGCACTTTGTGTATTCTACTATTCTAACTCTCAACAGTAAGACTGAGTTACTTTTTGGGTCGGGAGCCCCCTAGCACGGGGAAATAGATGACCACCTATGTCACTTAAGCCCAAGGCCGGCCCTGTGTAAGGACATGGGCATAATTCCCACTAAATCCTCACATTGGGAAGAGCAATTAGGATTATCTGTGATGGTCTGCACATATCTAGCATAATATCCATGTCTTTGGGGAAACTTCTTTACACATTTAACCAGCCCACTCCCCCACTTCCCTCCCACACAGTACAGGAATATGTTTAGTTGTGCTTCAGTGGAGTGATGACATGTTGATATAGAGAGGAGACAGCCCTCAGTCCCTCCATCTGATGGGCTGATTTGTTTACATACACAAAGCTTTGTGTTTCTGCAGTGATTTGCTTGCATCTCAAACACCAGCGAGCCAATGCAGAGATGGTGATTTACCTATCAAACACAACACGCAAATGAAGTTTAAAGTTTAAAGTTGTATTAGTCACACGGGATACACATGGTCCAATTAAATGCTTACTTGCAGGTTCCTTCTCAACAATGCAACAACAATAAGAATAAGAACATAAAGTGAGCCTGTTGGTATTAGACCTCATGTTTTGATACCGTCTGCCTGACGATAAGGGAGAGAACAGCTCTTGGCTGGGTTGTGTGGGGTCCTTGATGATGCTGTGTGCCTTCCTCAGGCACCGTTTCAAGTAGATGTCCTGGAAGTAAGCATTTCACTGTAATGTCTGCACCTGTTGTATCCGGCGCATGTGGCCAATACAATTTGATTTGATTTGATTTGATTTGGATGGGTGGATGCATGGTCCCAGTGATTGTACTGGGCCGTCTTCACCACCTGCTGGAGGGCCTTGCTGTCGTGGACGGAGCAATTCTCAAACCAGGCCGTGATGCAACCGGTCAGGAAGCTCTCGATGGTGCAGCGGGAGTATTTGGAGAGGACCCGGGGCGGCATGCCGAATTTCTTCAGCCGCCTTAGGAAGTAGCGATGCTGTTGCGCCCTCTTGACAAGAGTGGTGGTGTTGTTGTTACATGATGAGTACTCAGTGATGTGGACGCCGAGGAATTTAAAACTCGTGACTCTCTGTAATACAGTCCCATTGATGTGGATCGGGGCATGTTCCCTCCTCTGCTTCCTGAAGTCAACAGTCATCTCCTTTGTTTTGCTGACGTTGAGGGAGAGGTTGTTGTCATGATGTCACCACAATGCCAGTTCACTTACCTCTTCCCTATAGGTAGACTCGTCATTGTTGGTTATCAGGCCTACAACTGTGGTGTCCTCAGCAAACTTGCTGTACATCATGCGTAGCCAGTCCCATGCCTGTCATGTTTGTGAATGTCGCTACAGAAGATCTAATGCCCCAATAAGCATCTACCTGACCCCCCACTGTCAACCCCCCAGGCACAAAGCCATTCCACTGTATATTATGTTGCTAATGCTCTCTGAGCTGCAGGCAATTTATGTTTTTAAATATCATTCTCCGGCAGCATTACCAGAGAATTTCCACACTTCCCATTCGTAAATGCCATCCTGATCCGCCTGAGGACTCCAGATTCGGGCAGTGCTTCGATCATGTGACTAATGCAGAGCCCCCAACGCAATAGGGCAGGCGTTTGTCTTATAGGTCAGTGTTTTCCCAACTCCAGTCCTCCAGTACCCCAACAGCACATATTTTGGTTGTAGCCCCGGACAAAAACAACTGATTCAACTGGTCAAGGGCTTGATGATTAGTTGACAAGTAGAATCAGGTGTGCTTGTCCGGGACCACAACAAAAATATGTACTGTTGGGGGTACTCGAGGACTGGAGTTCATAAACACTGTTATACGTCAATGCAGTTTCTCTCATCTCCCCGATGGGGGAGCTCACAGAGCACAGATCGATGGGGGAGCTCACAGAGCACAGACCAATGGGGGAGCTCACAGAGCACAAACCGTTAGAGATCTGATCAGCAAAGACAATTAGGAGTTTGTTATATTTTCAATCAGCCTTAAATATCTACAGCCTGTGGGTTGCCCATACCGCGCACGCACACACACACGCACACACACACACACACACACACACACACACACACACACACACACACACACACACACACACACACACACACACACACACACACACACACACACACACACACACACACACATCCATGATTTTCCTCCCTGTGGGGTCAGCTATCATTTTATTCCTATGGTGCTGTGACACAATAAGTCACATTAAGCCCTTTCAAATCCCTCCCTCCGACCTACCCTCCCTTTCTCTCCTCCTCCCTCTATCTCATCCCCCCATCAGATACTGGGCCTGATGGTTTTGCTGGGATATCAGACTAATCCTAGTAAGGACCAGGGAGCTCAGCAGTGTGCGTGTGTTGGATATACATATGTGACTCAATGTTATGCTACTGTACTCCTGTGGGAGTCGTGTTGGCCAGATGGACAATATCGTGTGACTGTAGCATTAGGGTAGATAATGAGAGTGTTTTTGTGAACATGTTTCCATAGAATTTAGAGTATGCAAACAGTCATGGTGGTGCAATACAACACTTGACTCTCTGGACTCCTTGTGGACTCGTTGTTCTGGACTTTCTTTGAGCTCCTTGTCGAGCGAAGGGCTTAAATTAACGCAGCCATATTGAACCCAGTTTTTTTTTTACAGTAATGAAACACACTACATACCAGGGTTCTATCTCAATTCACATTTGGTGATACCGTGTATCTTATCCCCTCACCCCCTCTCAACTGTATTGGAGGAGAAGGTCCAAGGTCCCTCCCCTGACTTTCTACTCCAATGGGATTTGCGAAGGAGGTGAGGAGAGAGAATGCAAGGAATCAAGGAAAGATGAATTGAGAAAGAGCCATATCACTAAGAGGATTCCATTATGGTTTCCACAGGTTCAAAGGTCAATGTAATCCCCATCTCACTGATCCAGGAATGACCTTAAACCCTTGGGTATGTTCTACAGGAAATGGCTACATCGAGGGAAAGGAGCTGGAGAACTTCTTCCGGGAGCTAGAGACCGCGCGGAGAGGAGCGGGCGTGGTGAGTGGGTTTGAATACTTCGAAAATACATAATTCCTTCCTGCCTTAAAGTGAGTGACTGACTCCATCTTAGTCGAGGCAACATTAAACATTGTATTTAAATGAGCAAATGGTCCACTTTACTTGACTATCATCATCCACAGTGTATTCAGGCTTCTAGATAGGCTGATAGACTGGAGAATGATAGTCTATAACAACATATTATCATAGGGAATTGTTAGGTAGGAATTCTCTGTTTTATCAGTTTTTGATTTATTCTGTGTGTGTGTCTATTCCAGGATCCCACACATGCTGCGTTTAGAGAAAAGATGAAGGAGTTCATGGCTAAATTCGACAAGAATGCAGACGGAAGAATCGAGATGTCAGAAGTACGACTCATACTGTACACAAGCACATTCAAACTCCTCTATTGAAATGTCTGGTTACTTTTGATGTTTTCCTCTGATGCTATATCTGCATATACTATATGTTTTTTGTTCTGTACACAGTGTTGTTGTTGAAATACACTTTAATATTGAGTTAGAAGCCAAGTGTACTCATCCTCTCTCTCTATATTTTCTCTCTCTCTCCCTCTTTCTCTCCAGTTAGCTCAGATTCTGCCCACAGAGGAAAATTTCCTGCTTTGTTTCAGAACATTTGTGGGATCCAGTGCAGAATTCATGGCGGTAAGTTGTGTCTGTATGTGTGTGTGTGTGTGTGTGTGTGTGTGTGTGTGTGTGTATAAGCCCACTGCACTGTACAGTATATCGATCACTAAAGATGACTCCTGCGATCATTGCTCTCCGATAAGGATAACTTTTTGGTTTATTGCTAAGTCTGATCACTTCGTCCCATACACAAAAACCAAGACAAAAACACATCCACCCACACACACAGAATCAATCCCAAGAGAGCTTAGAAATATCAGGGAAACAGGTATCTCCTTGTCTAAAGCGTTTTATATCTAGAAATAACTAGAAAGAGAAAGAGAGAGAGGGAGGGGGGCTCTTTTTAACTGTTTTCTGCTGGTGAAGACACACAAAGTAAGGAGAAGGGAGGATAGATAGAAGGAGGGAGTTTTGCAGTGGTCCGGTGTGCTGGCTACCCCATGTTAAAAGTGGAGGGGGGAGGAGGGGAACACAGGAGCTATTCTCAGACTGCCATTCATTATGGATGGGTTGCAGCCTCACTGCAGGAGACTGTGGGGGGGATGATGTGGTTTTTACATCTATCTTTGAAAAGGCTCCGCTCTAGACACGGGACAGCTGGTAGATTAAAACACAAACGATATACTTTTCTCACTCTCATCCTCTTCTATTTCCGTCTGGCTACATTCTCTCTACCGATTATAGCATTATAACTTTCCGCTTGTTGTTAAAGTAAAGAGGGTTTTAAGGTTTTAGAGTTCTTTATCTCTGTTGGGTAGAGTCGTTTGGAAAATGGAGAGCTTGTGAAAGAAAGACAGTGGCGAAACTGTGTTTAAATGCGTGTGTGCTGTGTTGTGATGAAATGTTAAAAATGTTCTGTCTACAGGCTTGGCGAAGGTATGACACTGATCGCAGTGGATACATCGAAGCCAATGAACTGAAGGTAAACAAATGTGCCAAACTTTTAAACATTCATAACCTTCATTAGTCAGTTTCCAAGGACTTGTGGTTGTTGTCAGAGGAGGACCCCTGAGCACTCATCATTAAACTCTCATTTTGGGTCATTGTTGCTAATTGAGCCAGTACCAGTGGGGTAACGAGGATCTGTCTTCCTCAGGGTTTCCTGTCAGATCTTCTGAAGAAGGCCAACAGACACTACGATGACAAGAAGCTCAACGAGTACACACAGACAATCGTGAGTGTGACACACGTACTGTACACGTTTACACAAACACACAGGTTTAACACAGTGTAGTAACATTATGCCACTCACTGTTGTATCGCTCTCTCCAGCTGAGGATGTTTGATCTGAACGGTGATGGGAAACTGGGCCTGTCTGAAATGGCCAGGTGAGTGTGTGTCTTGTTCACTGAGAGACTCTCTGTGTTACTCTTGAATCCATTTTGAAGTAAAGAATCTGAATGTGAACGATTTTATTTCATCTCATTTAAGGCTGCTGCCGGTTCAGGAAAATTTCTTGCTCAAGTTCGAGGTGAGACCACACCCACACACCCTCCCCACCCCACACACAAATTCCTTTAGGAATTGGGGCAACGTATTCATTTGTGAAAGAGTCGGTCACTATGTGAATTAAAGCAGCCTTGACTATAACCCTAAGGTAAAGGTCATACAATGTGTATGTCGGCAGATCCAACCGATGGTACAATTCAGCTTTATTGCATTCACTTTAAGAGGATAATACTGTTTATCATGGGAGACGTTTACTGAGTCTGCACCTGGCTAGACTATCGACACCCTTAAAAGTCATTGCAACCCTCTTTCACACGCACTCAAGCACGCACGTTCACACACACACATACACACACACACACACACCTGTCTGTCAGTTCTGCAGGCTCGTTAATGAAACCAGTTAGACTCCAGTTTGTGAGGAACAGATGCAGGCATTCCCATGGTGCTGCAACTCAATATTAGGAAGGTGTTCCTAATGTTTGGTATACTCAGTGTATATATATATATATATATATATATATATATATATATATATATATCATGTTCAGTATGTATTATATTTTTATTATACTTTCCCTTCCCTGTCTTTCCTATCTCTCCAGGGATGCAAGCTTTCAGCAGAGCAGTTCAATGTAATCTTCACCTTCTATGACAAGGTAAATGAGCACAGTACACATATTTGCAGGGAGGGTGTGTGAGAGAGATTGCTTGTTTCCCTGTCACACAAGCTACTAGCTCCATGCAAATGCTCACTTGCACAAGTAAATACTCCAAAGATACACCTGCGTCTGTATCAATTATTTTGTTAGTGTTACCTTGGTAACCTTCCCAGTAGCGGTGCTTGGGTAAAATCACTGGGGAAGCCAATCCAGAAAAAAAAGCCATATTACAACTTATGTTTTGTGATAATTGCGCTGTTTGCTCTATAACCTGCTAGATCATATGCCTTGACACTGTGATATAGAGGCCTAAGGCCGAGACAATAAGAAGAAACAGTGGCAGAATAAATTCAACCACACCATTGTTTTTGTCACAAAATCTGAGAGCAACATCTGTCCAGTGAAGTCCAGAAACCTATTGCATGTAATAGTTACATGACCTGCAGCATGGTCGAGCAAGGTAATGTTTCCGACATTTTCAGACTACTAAACAACTATAGATTTAGAACCACAGAGAGTTACTGCAAGTCACAAAGAAAACAGAAACTGACTCCACTATTCCGACACCATTTATAATAATAATAATATGCCATTTAGCAGACGCTTTCATCCAAAGCGACTTACAGTCATGCGTGCATACATTTTTTTTTGTGTATGGGTGGTCCCGGGGATCGAACCCACTACCTTGGCGTTACAAGCGCCGTGCTCTACCAGCTGAGCTACAGAGGACCACATTTCAACTTCAACATTTCAACATCATCTAATCACCTATGCTTAGTCAAATACAGTGACAACTAAAAGATACCAAAAACGATTTAGTCCAATCAACATAAGCTAAATATGATGTGGCTAACCATGGTACTGATTTATGTGTGTGTGTGTGCAAGTAGAAAAAACATGTTGTTAAGTAAAACCACAAGTCCAAAGCCCTAATTTAGGAAAGGGCCGAACACAACGAGATGCAACAATTCAAGTTTTTTTATTGACGTTTGGCTTGGGATGTGATTGGTCTGAAGCAAAATCCAAACTGGCTTCCCTTGATACTTTTCTTTGGTGCGCCAAGATCATTCACAGATGAGCTCACTCAGTTTAGCTCAAAGATGATTGGCTATTATTTTATAAATGTTTTATCAAGGGAGGCCAAATGCTCGCTGGCTTCCCTTGCATTCAATGCTACCGGCGGCAACAATGTCATACTCTTTCTGACCAGACAGCATCAGATAGATACACTACACATACTGAGACAGAGGGGAGCTGTTTGGTTCGCTCGGATGCTTTCTCCGGTGAGATACATTCATTTCAGCCTCTTGCGAATTGAACGAAATTCATAAAACAACTTTTTGGTCAACTTTTTGGGGAAGCCTGGCTTCCCTTGGTAACCATGAATACACGCCACTGAACTTTCCACAAAGAAAACAGTACAGTAGGAAAGACAGGTGTACAGTACAGGAGTCTCATGCTAATGCTTTTGTATTGATCTGAATTGGCAGTTGGTCTGTGAATGATTGATCTAACCTGTGTATACTCTGAGTGGGAGGAGTGTTTGATTGTTCTTTTAATGAGAATTTGATATGAGATGCCCCGCCCCTTTCTGCTGTTTCACTGTTTTTCACTGTTTAACTAGGATGGGAACGGTTACATCGATGAGCAGGAGCTGGACGCACTGCTAAAGGACCTCCATGACAAGAACAAAATGGTAAAGAACAAGAGACTTCACTTATTTACTGACTCATCTTTTGATTAGTTGATTGGTTGATTATCTCATACTGCACCTGGAGTGTTTTCAAGATCAGAATGATTGGCAGAACGTTGTGGTCTTGTACAGGTTATTGTCTTCTGAGTTGTTGTTGGATCAGGATGTGGTGTTGCATTGACCGTTAGGGCCACACCTAGCAAACAGGGGACGTCCTGAGGATATTTGGTGACTTTCCCATTAGGTCCCTTAAAGCTTTCGGCGCAAAGTTATCCCACTGACGTTCTGAGAATGTTCTAAGAATGTTGCGTGATGGTCCCAAGGGAACGTTCTCTGTGGGACCTTTATCTAGTTCCCTGAACGTTCCCAGGATGCCACTAAGGACCATTTCAGGACCTTTTCAGGACGTTCTCAGGACTTTCCTTTTACTAGTCCTTAGGACGTTGCGTGATGGTCCCAATGGAACGTTCTCTGGGGAATCTTTGTCTAGTTCCCTGTAAGTTCCCAGGATGTCACTGAGGACCATGTCAGGACCTTTTAGTACGTTCTCAGGACTTTCATTTTACTAGTCCTTAGGACGTCGAATGATGGTCCCAAGGCAACATTCTCTGGGGGACCTTTTTATAGTTCCCGGTTTGACCTGGGATGTTTTTAGGATGTTCTTGGGACATTGTATCATGGTCCCCTGAAGGTCACCTGAACCTTCTTTGGACATTGTGTCATGGTTCCCTGCAGGTTTTGTCTAGTTCCACGTTTGTCCTGAGGATGTCCCCAAGGACGTTTTTAGCACGTTCTTGGGACGTTGTGTCATGGTCCCCTGGAGGTCCCCTGAACAATCTTGGGACTTTGTGTCATGGTCCCCTAGAGGTTTTTGTCATGGGATGGTCCCAGGTGTCCCAAACCATTTTAAGTAAAGTGATGAAATGATATGGGGGTTTTAAGGTAAGTGGTACCCTGTTCAGCTAAAATAGTGTAAAAATCTTTAATCAATGAAAATATTATTACATTTGACATGATCACTACTGACTTTTCAATATGACCCCACCTGAGATTTGAACTCACAACCTCTAGATTTGGTTATGCTGATCTTTCTGCTGTGCCACAAAGTCCCCTACACATTCATTACCTATAATACATCCCTGCACTTAGCAAAAGAGTGCCATCTGCACTGCTATTGTAGTTATCAGTTAATCTCACTATTCTCTCATTGATTTCGTTTACTTATTTCAGCAATTTGAGTTTGGGTTTGCAGTAATGTTGGTGGGGCATATTATTCTGTTTTAATGTTATTCCTGAATCACTACGATAAATATAATAGTTTTTCTTCAGTGTATTTTTAACAGAGCTGAGATTTACTTTGAATTGCTAAGTGTAGGAACAGGCCTACAGGTGAAATCAGTCATTGATACAGACATGGTGGCATAGCAGGAAGATTGGAATGCTGTGACCCAAGAGGCTGTGAGTTCAAATCCCAGAGGAGGACATGTTAAATAATAATTACTGTATGAATAAACATACACAATGTAATCATCTATGTCAAAGGGTGTCAAATATGTAAGTTGAATACACTGTATGTTAAAAGCACTATGTGTGTTTGGGTGCCCTTAGCATTGCCAAAATACAAACAGCTGTGACTGGATCAGTGGTTCACCAACCAGGGCCTTGATAGGCTTGGCAACAGTAACAACGGGTGATGTGTAATGAAACTAGGGTAAGCGTGCCCTGGATAGATTTTTTGTTATTGGGGTGGGGGGGGGGGGATGTTTCTTTGCGACCGGGAACTAGACAGAAACCTCCAGAGGACCATGACACAACATCCCAAGAACGTTCAGGGGGTCTTCAGGGGACCATGACCCAACATCCCAAGAAAGTCCTAAAAAAAGTCCTCAGGGACATCCCCGGGACCAACCGGGAACTAGACAAAACCTCCAGGGGACCATGACACAATGTCCTGACGACTTCAGGCGACCGTTTCGTGAAGTCCTGGGGACGTCCTAACGACTCATTATTGTTTACAGGGTAGACACCATAGTTAATGACATCATTGGTTGAGGCACGTCTGTTTCTCCCCCCGTTTGCTGTAGCAGTTGGACTCGACCGGTCTGGTGGGCTACAAGAAGAGCATAATGGCTCTGTCCGACGCGGGGAAGCTCTACCGCACCGAGTTGGAGATCGTCCTCTGCCGCGACTCCACACTGTGATCTTTCACCTCTGACCCCTGGCAACCCCCCACTGCCCCCATCCTGGCATAAGCAGGTGCATGTATGCCCCCTCCTCCACTCCCATCTCTGAAGAGTAAAAGTCCACTTGAAGGCACAAGCAAGACCCTCAGCCCAACTGCCCCACTCTGTTTAACTACCTGCCCCTTACATTGCCCCACCTCCCCTCCCCCCTTATCACAGCGTGGTGCTGCCTGATGATGATTTATTTTACTTTACATGCAATTCTATAGTGAGTTAACCATTAATGATGGAAATAATAGCAGGAATATATGATACAACTATTTATTTGAATGCATATACATTTTGCCTGAATGTCCTTTGTACTGTACTCCCGTAGCCTACTCTCTGTTTTTTTCACAGTTCGTCTGTCAATCTCTCTATCTCTCTCTTTTTCTCTTTACCTCCAATCTCAATGCCCCCTCCCTCACTCTTCGGTTCAGTCTGTTGCCTTGTTTTTGAATTGGGTTTAGGCTCATACTGTTTTAATGGAGAAATTATTGAGAGCATCAATAAATATAGCTGATGATCACTTATGTCTTTGCCTTACTCACAACCACAGGGCCAAACTGTCTCTATCCAAACAATGGGATCTCAGTCTGCTAAACTTCTATGTCAGCCTATAAATCTCTATAAACGCCTAGCTAAATCTGTTTCTATGAAGACTTTGCCTTGGCCAGGCAAGGGAGAGCTATTTTTCTTCGCCAGCATAATGTGTTTCCTGTGAAGATAACAGTTCCAATACCGATGTTAGGAGCAGGCACATTATCTCCCTGAGCACTCCACTCTCGCTGTTCTAATCTCCCACTGAAAGGCAGTGTGATGAAGAGGGAGCCTGCGCATAGAGACTCATCTGTCTCTATGGCACACTAGGCACACTGAGTGAGTGGCCGAGGGGAGGGATATGAGTGGAGTTAAAAACCAGCCGTTCTCCAGCACCTCCTGCAAGTAGACTAGTCCTACCATTACAGCCTAACAAACTTTTGAGATCACAAATGAATTGAAATTCTCAATATGTTTGTTTACTTACTGTATCACTACCAGAAAAACTCCTGATGTTTTTCTGCCTCAGCAGCTCCATCTGATCCTTTGAGCCTCACTACTCACACCGTCATCCCAAATTAGCAAACAGAGCAGTTTAGGGCACTCCAGTTGGCGGACACATTTCCCTGTGTAATATATAGATGGGAATGTTCAGAGTCCTGAAAGAGAATGACAAATATGTACCAGGCTTGTTTTTGGTCTTTAAAGGTTTAAAAGAACACACAACACAGTAATCATTACGTTGTTACACAATTGTTCAAAAAACTTTATGTGAAAACCTTCAGCTTTTTTGGTAATACATCTCATTTTGTGGGTAAGCTTTTGGAGCTGTCCACATTTTTCACTGTATGGAGAAGTCTGGACACCCCTGGTTCAGTACCAAATGGAACAGTCTGACTTCCATCAATTAATCATCAGCACTTTCATCTTTAATTAAACTCACTCAGGTTTTTTTTAAGCACAAAAAAACACCAAACCACACACGCACGTACACACACACACACTGCTTTGATCCCCAAGCAGCCAACTGCTGACAACAGTACAGGAGAAATAGAGTTAAGTCCGCTCTGATTCCCTCCCCCACACTGGTCCCTCACTCAGAAACAAAAAGAGAAGAGAGGGAAGCGAGAGATGGGGAGAAAGACAGGCTGCTAAGATTGGGGTCCATATTTAGCTATTCTCCGCTGAGTAGATTTGCTATTGCTTCAAACAAAAGGGATAGGTGCACACACACACACGGAGAGGTGCATGCACCTAGAAAAAATATTAGGAACAAACAGATGTTAATAACAGAAAACATCAGATGCTCCTCTCTCTAAGACACACCAAATCAGCTTCTGCTGAGTCAGAGGATGAGGCAAGGTTGCAGCCTCGGCGCACAAACACATTTAAGAGTTATAGGCACATGAAGTAGAAAAGTTTGGGGTCTATTTAGAAATGAGTTTGGGCTTATAAAGTCTGCTGCCTTTGATACTGAGTTTTTGGTCCAGTACAGATACAGACACAGCCACGCATGCATGCACACACACACACACACACACACACACACACACACCACTAAGTGTTGTTGGACAGCTCTGCGGTGACTGGATAAGGCAAACAGTCGTAAAGCTTTTCAGGAATTTTCTCGGTGAGTCATGGACATGGCCGGAGCAGAGAAGGGAACAGATGCAGGCAAATCCCTGATGGATTTTGGAACACCGGCCTCTCCTGCTCAGCACAGTCCCAATGTGCCACTAATCCCTGATTTCTGAAATGGTGGCAAAAGAAAAAACACTTGTTGGATTTCCTCTCCATTGTTTCTGTCTCTAATCCATTTATTCGGCAGAGAAATTAAGCGGCATAATTTCCGAAAATGAGTGAGACTAAGAGAGACAAAGATACTAACACGTACACACACAAACACACAGACGGATACATACTTTTTCACTACTGTCAGTACCAGTAGTAGTAATATGGCATATGGCTGTCCTTTGAGCGTTAATTGCGATGCCACAACTCCTTATTTCCGCGGAAACGTATTTCCACGGCAACTTATTACAGTGCAATTAAACTGGTCTGAGTCTCTTCCTGGGAAACACTTAACCTGTGGGTGTGGAGGAACTATGGGGAACTGTTTGTCTGTCTGTGTGTGTGTGTGTGTGTGTGTGTGTGTGTGTGTGTGTGTGTGTGTGTGTGTGTGTGTTGGCTGGGGGGGGGGGGGGGGGGGCTTCATGAAATCCTAATAGACAAAACATTATCTGTTATCATCCCCTATAATTACCTTTCCCCTTTTTGACAGCTGCATTCCCTGCAATCAATTGGCTTTGCATTGGTGTTTACTCAGCCATCAACAACGGAGTTCAAAGATGTTTTAAGTATAAAATACATCTTTAACTCCCCATAAGTGAGTGTCACATTCTATTATAGAGCTCTAGAGTTCATTCTGCACTGTGTTATCTCACTACTGAAGGCTATTCATATTCTACAAAACAGTGCAAGGGTCATCATCACAGAGAGAGAGAGAGAGAGAGAGAGAGAGAGAGAGAGAGAGAGAGAGAGAGAGAGAGAGAGAGAGAGAGAGAGAGAGAGAGAGAGAGAGGAATGAAGACACATATAGAGGGAGAGACAGTGACATGCACAATCTCTCCATCTTCATATCTCCTTCTCTTTACCCCCCCCCCCAAATATACATGCACAGCTACACACACATGCAGAGCTACACACACACACGTGCACACACACACATACAGTAGGTTTTATGGAAGCCTGTTTGACATGGTGCTTAAGGAAACCCCATAACCAGGTGCATGTATGCCCCCCTCCTCAGGGGAGGCTTTCAAATGTCACTCAGCATTACAGTCAGTAACACTTCTCTCTCATCATTTCCTCCTGCTTCTCTCTCTTCTACCCCTCTCTAGGTCTCTGTCACTCCTCCTCCTCTGTCTCTTAATTTCTTGTTTCTTCCTCTCATTTCCTCCTTTGTTTTCTCTGTCACTCTCTGTCCCTCCCTCTTCAATTCTTCTTCCTTCTCCCTCTCTCCATCCTGTCCTGTCATCAGCTTCTCCCCTGAGGAACTGCTACAGCAGACCTCCATTCCTGTAACTACTGTGTCTTTCATCCCAGAGCAAATATACACAGCCACAACATGCTTCTAAGTCTTTGATGTTACATGCATAAATACAGTACGCAAAAATTAGCTTAAATCAAATCAAATCAAATTGTACTGGTTGTGTATACATATTTTGCAGATGTTTTTGGGGGTGTATTGTATTGCTTATGTTCCTAGCTCCAACAGTACAGTAATACCTAACAATACATGCAAATAAAACATAAATAAAGTTTTTAAGAAACATATAATAATAATAATAATAATAGAACGAGCAATGCCAGAGTCCGGAATATAAATATATATGTATATGATGGTGTGTATACAGTATACATTTTGGACAGTATATGAATAGAAAAGGTGTGTACAGCAGTAGTTATATAGGATGAGGCTTGACTAGAATACAATATGTACTGTACATAAGAAGTGGGTAAAACAGTATGTAAACATTATTAAAGTGACCAGTGTTCCATGTCTATGTACATAGGGCAGCAGTCTGTAAGGTGCAGGGTTGAGTACCCGGTGGTAGCCGGCTAGTAACAGTGACTAAAGTTCAAGGCAGGGTACTGGGCAGAGGCCGGCTAGTGGTTACTATTTAACAGTCTGATGGCCTGGATATAGAAGCTGTTTTTCTGTCTCTCGGTCCCAGCTTTGACGTACCTGTACTTTCTCCACCTTCTAGATGGTAACGGGGTGAACAGGCAGTTGCTTGGGTTGCTGAGATCCTTGATAACCTTCTTGGCCTTCCTGTGACACCACCATGCATTGAGCTGACCACACCACCCTCTGGAGAGCCCGGGGATTGCGGACAGTGCAGTTGCCGCACCAGGTGGTGATACAGCCCGTCAGTATGCTCTCAATGGTGCATCTGTAGAAGTTTGTGAGTGTCTTAGGGGTCAATCCAAATTTATTCAGCCTCCTGGGTGAACAGGGAGTACAGGAGGGGGCTGAGCACCCACCGTTGTGGGGCCCCTGTGTTGAGGATCAGTGGAGGTGTTGTTGCGTACCTTCACCACCTGGGGTGGGCCCGTCAGGAAGTTCAGGACACAGCTGCACAGGGCGGGGTTCAGACCCAGGGCCTCAGCTTAGTGATGAGCTTGGAGGGTACTATGGTGTTGAAGGCTGAGCTTTAGTCAATGACCAGCATTCTCAAATAGGTATTCCTCTTGTCCAGATGGGATAAGGCAGTGTGCAGTGTGATGGCGATTGCGTCATCCGTGGATCTGTTGGGGCGGTATGCAAATTGTAGTGGGTCTAGGGTGTCGGGTAAAGTGGAGGTGATATGATCCTTAACTAGCCTCTCAAAGCACTTCATGATGACAGAAGTGAATGCTACGGGGCGATAGTCATTTAGTTCAGTTACCTTCGCTTTCTTGGGCACAGAAACAATGGTGGACATATTGAAGCAAGTGGGGACAATAGACTGGGATAGGGAGAGATTGAATATGTCCGTAAACACTCCAGCCAGCTGGTCTGCACATGCTCTGAGGACGCGGCTAGGGATGCCGTCTGGGCTGGCAGCCTTATGAGGGTTAACATGCTTTAATGTCTTACTCACCTCGGCCACGGAGAAAAAGAGCTCACAGTCCTTGTGAGCGGCAGTGACCCGCGTTGGCGGCACTGTGTTTTCCTCGAAGTGGGCGAAGAAGGTGTTTAGCTTGTGTGGGAGCAAGGTGTCGGCGATGTGGCTGGTTTTCCCTTTATAATCAGTGATTGTCTGGAGTCCCTGACACATACGTCTCATGTCTGAGCCGAGACGTATGTAATGTAAACAGGATAGTACAAATGTGCCTAAATATGAATCATGCACGTACACATGACCACATGCATGTACACACACACACACACACTCTATTCTTGTGCCAGTGGAAGCTGTTGTCATATGCCAGCAGGAGGATGTTTCATGGACTTCCAAGTTCTGTCTGTGGAGGTTCCTCAGCTGGTCCTTGGGGAATAGGATGAAAGTAGAATCAGAACATGCAGAAAATAAATGCAGAAACCGTCACTGTGTACACAGAGACTTACAGAAGACACACTGAGTAAATAGGCTAGAGTCTATCTACTAAGAAGCAATGGCATGAATGACATTTACATCGGACAGTGAATGGATCAGAGGTTACTCCCTGTGAGGGCTGCTCCAGTTAGGCATACTCTCATACTCTGGAGGTTTAGCCAATATGTTTAGTCTACTCTAGCCAAAGAGAATATACATTTGAAAACTCTCTCTGTGGTTTAGTGTTCTCTCTCTCACTTACGCCAAAGAGGGAGTCTGCGCTTTTCGAGATAGCAAATGCGCAGATGAAATACACCGCAGGAACGGCCGTGCTACCGAGATCCTTTGGATGTTCCTACCCCACTGAAGTTGAAAATGTCAAATGGTTAGGGTAAGGATAGGGGTTAAGGTTAGGGTAAGGATAGGGGTTAAGGTTAGGGTAAGGATAGGGGTTAAGGTTAGGGTAAGGATAGGGGTTAAGGTTAGGGTTTAGGATAGGGGTTAAGGTTAAGGATAGGGGTTACGGTTAGGGTAAGGATAGGGGTTAAGGTTAGGGTAAGGATAGGGGTTAAGGTTAGGGTAAGGATAGGGGTTAAGGTTAGGGTTTAGGATAGGGGTTAAGGTTAGGGTAAGGATAGGGGTTAAGGTTAGGGTAAGGATAGGGGTTAAGGTTAGGGTAAGGATAGGGGTTAAGGTTAGGGTAAGGATAGGGGTTAAGGTTAGGGTTTAGGATAGGGGTTAAGGTTAGGGTAAGGATAGGGGTTAAGGTTAGGGTAAGGATAGGGGTTAAGGTTAGGGTAAGGATAGGGGTTAAGGTTAGGGTAAGGATAGGGGTTAAGGTTAGGGTTTAGGATAGGGGTTAAGGTTAGGGTAAGGATAGGGGTTAAGGTTAGGGTAAGGATAGGGGTTAAGGTTAGGGTAAGGATAGGGGTTAAGGTTAGGGTAAGGATAGGGGTTAAGGTTAGGGTTTAGGGTAGGGATGTCCCAAGGATCCCAGATTGCACAGACCCTGCAGGGTTGTGCGAGCAACTGTTTATCACTTATAGAACAATTGCACCCCCACGTGGTGATATACATTACTGCACACACTCAAAGTACAAGATCTCATTTGACATGAGCGCTTTCCCATGGTAGTGAATACATGTAGGCCTACACTGCAGCCTGAAATCCAACAGGATCCAGAAATTATTAATGTAAAGAAGGTGGATTTTGTCTCTTTTATAACAATGGTGATAAACGGCACTTCTCAAGTCAAGAAAGATTGTGGTCCTCTGTAGCTCAGCTGGTAGAGCACGGCGCTTGTAACGCCAAGGTAGTGGGTTCGATCCCCGGGACCACCCATACACAAAAATGTATGCACGCATGACTGTAAGTCGCTTTGGATAAAAGCGTCTGCTAAATGGCTTATTATTATTATTATTATCTACATTATTGTTTCTTCAGCTGAACGATATCTGGGATTAAAAGATTTCACATCTGAAGAGCTACATGGAGTCCGCCTACTGTCTCGAGCGGTCCCAGCCTCTCAGGCCCCAGAGCCTGCAATTGACTGAACAAGTAGGAAGATTTTTGTTGATAAATATATTGTCTGTAGTTTTTGTGGATTCATGTAATTTTTTCCCTTCCCGTAATGGAATTTACTTTTCTTTTGTGAATTCTTCTTCGGTGAGGTTTAACGGCGGTTGGCATCCAATATGTTGCATTACCGCCCCAAACTGAACTATAGTATAGATCCATTACACTTTGTGATACAAAGTGGGAAAGGGGAACCGGGAAAAATTTAAAATTAAATTCTTTTAAAAAATGCATATATTTTAATTACCCTACCAACTAACCCTATACCCATTAAAACCCATCCCCTTATTCCACTACTTTAACCCTATCTGATCCTACCCCAGGCCAATGGCCTAAGAGGAGGGGACACTACCACCCAACACACGCTGTAACTCTTCTGAAGTAAAATCTCGTACCCCCAAGTACTTCTCTGCAGCTGCCACCACAACATCTACTTTCTGTGATTTACGTACCATTTCTGCAGTACAGTTGATAACATTGCTATGAACGCTTAGAAGCCAACCTTACTGAAGCATATACAGCATTCGGAAAGTATTCAGACCCCTTCCCTTTTCCCACATTTTGTTACGTTACAGCCTTATTCTAAAATTGATTAAATTAATTGAAAATAAAAAACAATAGTATTCAGACCCTTTGCTATGAGACTCGATTGAGCTCAGGTGCATCCTGTTTCCATTGATCATCCTTGAGATGTTTTTACAGCTTGATTGGAGTCCACCTGTGGTAAATCAAATTGATTGGACATGATTTGGAAAGGCACACACCTGTCTATATAAGGTTCCACAGTTGACAGTGCATGTCAGACAAAAACCAAGCCATGAGGTTGAAGGAAATTCCGTAGAGCTCCGAGACAGGATTGTGTTGAGGCACAGATCTGGGGAAGGGTAGCAAAAAATATCTTCAGCATTGAAGGTCCCCAAGAACACAGTGGCCTCCATCATTCTTACATGAAAGAAGTTTGGAACCACCCAGACTCCCGGCCAAACTGAGCAATCGGGGTAGAAGGGCCTTGGTCAGGGAGGTGGTGGTCCTCTGTAGCTCAGCTGGTAGAGCACGGCGCTTGTAACGCCAAGGTTGTGGGTTCGATCCCCGGGACCACCCATACACAAAAAAAAAAAAAAAATGTATGCACGCATGACTGTAAGTCGCTTTGGATAAAAGCGTCTGCTAAATGGCATATTATATTATTATTATTATATAGGTGACCAAGAACTCGATGGTCAGTCTAACAGCGCTCCAGAGTTCCTCTGCGGATATGGGAGAACCTTCCAGAAGGACAACCATTTCTGCAGCACTCCACCAATCAGGCCTTTATGGTAGAGTGGCCAGACGGAAGCCACTCCTCAGTAAAAGGCACATGACACCCTGCTTGGAGTTTGCCAAAAGGCACCTAAAGGACTCTCAGGCCATTAGAAACAAGATTATCTGGTATGATGAAACCAAGATTGAACTCTTTGGCCTGAATGCCAAGCATCACGTCTGGAGTAACCTGGCATCATCCCTACAGTGAAGCATGGTGGTGGCAGCATCATGCTGTGGGGATGTTTTTCAGTGGCAGGGACTGAGAGACTAGTCAGGATCGAGGGAAAGATGAACGGAGCAAAGTACAGAGAGATCCTTGATGAAATCCTGCTCCAGAGAACTCAGGACCTCAGACTTGGGCTAAGGTTCACCTTCCAACAGGACAACGACCCTAAGCACACAGCCCAGACAATGCAGGAGTGGCTTCGGGACAAGTCTCTGTGAATGTCCTTTAGTGGCCCAGCCAGGGCCCGGACTTGAACCCGATCTAACATCTCTGGAAAGACCTGAAAATAGCTGTGCAGCGATGCTCCCCATCCAACCTGACAGAGCTTGAGAGGATCTGCAGAGAAGAATGGGAGAAACTCCCCAAATACAGGTGTGCCAAGCTTGTAGCGTCATACCCAAGAAGACTCTAGGCTGTAATTGCTGCCAATGGTGCTTCAACAAGGTTCTGAGTAAAGGGTCTGAATACTTATGTAAATGTAATATTTCAGTTTTTATTTATTTAAAATTTATTTATAAACCTGTTTTTGTTTCGTCATTATGGGGTGTAGATTGATGAGGGGGAAAAAAACAATGTAATCCATTTTAGAATAAGTCTGTAAGGTGACAAAATGTGGAAAAAGTCAAGGGGTCTGAATACTTTCCAAATAAAATAAAATAAAATTTTATTTGCCACATGCGCCGAATACAACAGGTGTAGACATTACCGTGAAATGATTACTTACAACCATTAACAAACAATGCATTTATTTCTTAATAAAAAAGTAAAATAAAACAACAACAACAAAAAAGTATTGAGAAAAAAAGAGCATAAGTAAAATAAAATAACAGTAGGGAGGCTATATACAGGGGGGTACCGGTGCAGAGTCAATGTGCGGGGGCACCGGCTAGTTGAGGTAGTTGAGGTAATATGTACATGTGGGTAAAGTTAAAGTGACTATGCATAAATAATTAACAGAGTAGCAGCAGTGTAAAAAGATGGGGTGGGGGTGCAAATAGTCTGGGTAGCCATGATTAGCTGTTCAGGAGTCTCATGGCTTGGGGGTAGAAGCTGTTGAGAAGCCTTTTGGACCTAGACTTGGTGCTCCGGTACCGCTTGCCGTGTGGTAACAGAGAGAAGAGTCTATGACTAGGGTGGCTGGAGTCTTTGACAATTTTGAGGGCCTTCCTCTGACACCGCCTGGTATAGAGGTCCTGGATGGCAGGAAGCTTGGCCCCAGTGATGTACTGGGCCGTACGCACTACCCTCTGTAGTGCCTTGCGGTCGGAGGCCGAGCAGTTGCCATACCAGGCGGTGATGCAACCAGTCAGGATGCTCTCGATGGTGCAGCTGTAGGACATTTTGAGGATCTGAGGACCCATGCCAAATCTTTTCAGTCTCCTGAGGGGGAATAGCCTTTGTCGTGCCCTCTTCACGACTGTCTTGGTGTGTTTGGACCATGATAGTTTGTTGGTGATGTGGACACCAAAGAACTTGAAGCTCTCAACCTGTTCCACTACAGCCCTGTCAATGAGAATGGGGGCGTGCTCAGTCCCCTTTTTTTCCTGTAGTCCACAATCATCTCCTTTGTCTTGGTCACGTTGAGGGAGAGGTTGTTATCCTGGCAACACACGGCCAGGTCTCTGACCTCCTCCCTATAGGCTGTCTCATCGTTGTCGGTGATCAGGCCTACCACTGTTGTGTCGTCGGCAAACTGAATGATGGTGTTGGAGTTGTGCCTGGCCATGCAGTCATGGGTGAACAGGGAGTACAGGAGGGGACTGAGCACGCACCCCTGAGGGGCCCCCGTGTTGAGGATCAGCGTGGCAGATGTGTCGTTACCTACCCTTACCACCTGGGGGCGGCCCGTCAGGAAGTCCAGGATCCAGTTGCAGAGGGAGGTGTTTAGTCCCAGGATCCTTAGCTTAGTGATGAGCTTTGAGGGTACTTTGGTCTTGAACGCTGAGCTGTAGTCAATGAATAGCATTCTCACGTAGGTGTTCCTCTTGTCCAGGTGGGAAAGGGCAGTGTGGAGTGCAATAGAGATTGCATCATCTGTGGATCTGTTGGAGCGGTATGGAAATTGGAGTGGGTCTAGGGTTTCTGGGATAATGGTGTTGATGTGAGCCATGACCAGCCTTTCAAAGCACTTCATGGCTACAGACGTCAGTGCTACGGGTCACTCACTGTATCACTCACTGGTCTATTCCTCTGTGCTGGCACAGATCTACAATTCACAGGGATCCTCTCAGAATCCCTCAGTCTTGACCCATCCTCCTCTATTTTCTTCACTGCCTCATCATAAGACACCTTCTGCACTACTCTGACTCTAGCCACCTCAACCTGCCTCTCTTGAACTGGACACTTCTGATCCCCAGCACCCCTACAGTTGACACACACAACTTTATCTACCGAAACGACACAATCCTCTATCCCATGCCCTCCTGCACACTTCCCACATCTTGGACTCTACCTTCTACACACTGCTGCGACATGACCGTGGTCCTCTGTAGCTCAGCTGGTAGAGCACGGCGCTTGTAACGGTAGTGGGTTCGATCCCCGGGACCACCCATACACAAAAATGTATGCACGCATGACTGTAAGTCGCTTTGGATAAAAAGCGTCTGCTAAATGGCTTATTATTATATTATTATTATGACCGTAAATGGTGCACCTGAAACAGTGCAGTGGTTTCTGCACAAACGCTCTAACAAGATAACTGATATATCCTGACCTTTTTGCGTAAAGACTCTGACTCAAAAGGTTGACAGTGACTCCTCTGTTTCACCACGCTTACCACCGGGTCTTTGTCACACCAAACGGTGGGCGTCACAAACACCAGTAATCTTCAACTTCAATTGCTCCACCTCCACACTTAACGCCACCCCAGAAATCACTCCTTTCAATGGTGCCCTGTTCCTAAGAGCAAAGCAAGAAACAGATATTTACCCAAGTTGGCTCGCACGGAGTGCCTGCTCCCTCTGATCTGAAGAAACACAAAAAAACATAAAAAGTCAACTTCGGGTTACCTTTACCGACTCATCAGCAACCACCATCTTTCCTCCCAACCTTAAACCCATGAATCAGCCAAAAGGCCTGGTTCCACCCTCTTCAAAAATCCCACTCCCAGTCCATCAAATATCCCACTATGTCCATCAATGCAAAGCTCGGGCTCCGAGCTCCTCACAAGACCTTCTACCCCTACCATTTCACCTCCAGAGATCAAACTGGTGTCTGGCTCACTCTGTTTGAACTTGACACCAATCTTCCTCGACACCCTCTCCCTTGTTATTGCTTGCTTAAACAGATTCAAACCGATCTTCTGCGACTCCTTCTTAAAATATTCAACTTTTTCAAGCCAAAATCTATTTTTTGCCTCTTTGAGAGAAATGCTAAGCCATGTACTCCCTCCACTTCAAACACACTACTCTTCTGCCGTGGCGATTGAATTTATTCACCCTCGTCCAGTTGGCGGCGGCATGCACCTCTAACGTTTGTTTGCGGACCGCCATAATACCATAGAAGAAGAAGACCTGCGAGCTTGCTTGCCCCTATTGTCCCTCCCATTCATATCCTCACTCTTGGCTTTTTCCGTCACTCTGCGCCCCTGCTCAACCATGGCTCTGTTGAAGTCCAGCAAAGTGATCTCCAGTATTGGGACTTTCTCACCATCCTTGGGAGTTTTGTCTACCCGTAACAGGTAATACCAGACATGCAATCTCTGCACTGTCATGTTTGACACGTAGCTACTTTGGTAGTTTGACATTGAATTAATAGCTAGCAACACTTAGTTAGCAAGCTAGCTAGCCATGCCCTCTCTGACTCAAGTGGTCTAACATCAAGTTTACTGAACGGAGTCAGAAGTGGTCATGCACTTACTTCTCTCACTGTAGTTTAGCTAGTTATCTACCTAATATTTAAATTATATTTGATTTGGATAGCTAGTTAGCTAACAGACTGAAACTCGAATTCATCCATCCGCCACCTGTCGTGACTGAAATTGCCTGTTCATATTTTTGGCTTTAGTCAAGTCATACGTGTAGACTTCAAGACTCAACCAGTTCACTTACAATCGAACTTGGCAAGGTTACTTTCCAGCCATGGATACTGATACTGTTATTTGGTGGCTCTGTAAAAATATTATTCAGTATTCAGTGGCTGTGTATCAGTATGTTGTCATCGTATCATAGTGATCATTCAGTTCTTCCTATGAAAGGTAAATTATTCAAGCATTTTTTATATTTTAGGGTCGCAGTGGCATTTAGCCTTTGAGATTCGACGTATTTTTTCTGTTTGATCTCCCTCGCATACCGTAGCTCCCAAATTCTCTCCCTCGCATACCGTAGCTCCCAAATTCTAGCGTGATCATTGGTTATCGTGTACAGGCCCCTGGTCGCTGATTGGCCAAGAGATGCCCCGGTTTCTACTGAGATGTGACGACAGTAACCGGTGTCCTTTCGCTTTTTTCTTGGAGGGCAAACTCAGTTCGCTTATAAGATACCGCTCCACATCTCTGGAAAACAGACAATGTGTTCGAAAAGCATCTGCAAATACACTGCATCACTGTTGGTTTTTGTTAGAAGACCGTGCGCCCAGTGTTACATTATTCTCATGCAAAAATAATTTCGGTCTGTATTCAAGTTCATTTTATTATTTTAGCAGGCTAAATCCAAGTCTGTGACTCCACATTGGATGGCCCGCATTGGTGCTGTCATCGCTGGCATAAATAGGACTCAGTGTACTCCCTGGGCCTATGAAGCGTATACCAAGCATATTTATGTTTGCTCGACATCTCACAAGTTAAAATGTACTAAGGTTCTGAGTGTATGTAGCTCGCACAAACTGCTGATACATTACCATGTCAATGAACTCTGAATCGAAATTTAGCTCACACCCCGGATTTTGATGCCAACACAGTCGCTGCAGTCCCATTAGTTTTCATTGCAGCCGCGGTTGCCCACATATGTACGGAACGGAGTTAGCTACCGTTAGTAGTAGCAGTATGAACCAGTAGGTAGGCCGATAATATACCCAGGTTCTTCTTACTCTGATAACAGATTTGTCAGAATCAGATAAAAAGTATTCATATTTGTTATCAGTGTTACTGATTCAGGATCTGATTTTAATGTGCAGTCCCAATGTTTCTGGCTGGCTGAGTGTTACATTTTAGTCACCTGAGATCTTTTTGTTATTGGACAATGGACGCTCATAGGAAAGCGTTCACATTTTCAAGAGGTTCTATAATGCTATGTAAACAGGCTCTATGACAGGTGACTGTTCAGTGTGTTCCCTAAGGCTCGAGGTGGGTGTCATGTCATCATTCTTGTCTATAGTCTCGTGTTGCAGTTTTGGCGTTGCTGCCCTTTGCGAAGCCTTCGGCTCTAAGTATAGCTGTGAGTTCCAGGGTGTTTGAACACAACCGTTGAACCTGAATCTCAATGAGCAGCAGAGGATCACTGCTCAAGTCATAGTGGGTCACCACTACATTTGACAGACTACTGTACCAGTACACACTGGTGAGTAGCATCAGACACAACAGTTTTAGAGAGTGCAATGTTACAGAAGGTTCCAATAGAAATGTAGGCTGTCTAAAACAGATGTGATTCTCTGTTGGGAGTGTTGTTGTCAACTTTTCCATGCTATGTTCTAAACTTTGCAGCCCTTTGAATTATCTCTAGTTCAGCCTCAGCAGGCCTATAACCCCCAGTACAGCAGTGAGAGGAATATGTAAGATTAGAGGCCCTGCATGTGTAAGAGGTCAGGGGCAAGGTCATGTGGAAGCAGTATGTGTTTGGGGTGTGTGTGTGTAATGCAATTAGCTCCTGAACTGGGCCCCTGCTAATTATCTGTTCTTTCCTCCCCATAACACACATTCCATACAGGGGGAGGGAATAGTTTTTTGCGTTGTGTGTGTGTGTGAGAGCATATGTTTGCAGTGCCGGACTTTCGCATGAGCTGTTAATCTGTGTCTTTGTTACTGTGTGTGTGTGTTGAAAGGGAAGGGCAAAGTATTGGGTGGATAATCAGCTTGTTGGGGTCAGTGTGAAAGAAAGACCAGGCTGTAATGACCAGATCCAAAGATATGATGAATGAGTTTGTTCTGAATTTCAAAGAACCAATCGTTGCCTTTGTTTCTACCACTCTCCCCCTGCCCTTTAGAACTGTCATTCTGGTAGTGTAGTGGCGATGGAGAGAGATGTTCATGTATTTAGTGCAGCACATCTCCTCCCTTTTAGTCACTCCCCTTAATGCCATCCAACCTGGGCCCTTCACCTCAACAGACTTCAGCTGTGTGTAGTGGTGATTTTGTAATATGTGTGTGTGTGTGTGTGTGTGTGTAGCCTGTCGCTGTGTAGGGACTGGGGGATGACCAGGCATTCTCCAGGTCATAGTCCAGAGTGTTGGTCTACTGTGGGTGGGTGGTGCTACTCTCCTCTGGTTGGGTGAGAGCAACCGTTCTAGAGCAGAGTGTAGTACGGTTCTGTTTACAGTTGAGTTTTAGTCCAGTTTCTTGGAGAAATATAGGCCTAGCCTACACTGAGTGATTAGAAAAATAAAAGAATCCATTGGTGTCCACTGTGAAGCAAATAAGAACACAAGTGTGCAAAATGATGTTAAATGAAGCTGATTCTGTTTGTTTCTCCCCCTCCCCTGTGTTGCAGCTCATGGTGGGGTGGAGTGCAGATGGGCCCTCCTGACCCCATCCTGGGGGTGTCGGAGGCCTTCAAGAGGGACACCAGCCCGAAGAAGATGAACCTGGGGGTGGGGGCCTACAGGGACGACCAGGGCAAACCCTTTGTGCTCGATTGTGTCCGCAAGGTAGGAATACCATGACAACCAGTGTAACTGCCCAGAGTTTGAAATTCACACACATAGACACGGACTAGATAACTATCCTCAGTTTCACCTTGCCATTCATATTGTATTGAGGCTCACTCCTCAGAGGAAAGGTGAGTAGCTACAGCGGCTCTTATTGTTTTGTAATCCCAAGCTCAGCGTTGGTGAGAGGCCAATCCTGTCACACTGCTATTAGCCCTTTTATATAAGAACCGAATCAGTTCACAAACACGTAGGAGCATGAAGGTGGTTTTCATGTGTTATTGAGCTGATTCTCACTATACAGGCTTTTGTGGAGTTACAGGCCTGTGTGTTTCTGATTGGTGCATTTCTGCACTGTCATCCTGAGCTTAGCTCGTATAATGTATACCCTAACGGAACCTCTATTACTGTGTGGATGTGTGTTTGCATACTTTTATGTATGTGCGTTTGAGGGGCAGGCTCCAGCAGACCCATGTGTTAGACATTACAGTATTTCTGCACAGTCATTCTGAGCTCAGCTCATGCAGCCCTGCTAAACCCCAGCTGGGTGTGTTATGCTATTTTGTAGGGCTTTGGATCAGTCAAGAAGTGGATGCCGAGAAAATGTCATCATTAAAAACCTTTCTACTTCCCCTCACACTCACTATTTCTCTACCATCTAGGCAGAGGCTCTGATTGCTTCCAAGCAGTTGGATAAGGAGTATCTGGCCATCGGTGGTCTGGGGGACTTCACCAAGTCCTGTGCTCAGTTAGCCCTGGGGGCTGACAGCGAGGTCCTCAAGAGTGGCAGGGTGAGTGGATGCGTGGGTGGTAGTTTGGAAGCACATTTGCTGTAGGTGTGTTAAGTGAATGATAGAAATTCTATTAACATCTCTCTCCTCTCTTCAGAACATCACTGTCCAGACCATCTCAGGAACCGGCTCTCTGCGCATCGGAGCCAACTTTTTGGTAAAGACCCACGTCTTAACAGATCAGTAGGAAGATAATGAATGCAGCTGCACTACCACAGTTCCGTTTTGGCCCATAGCCACCTCGAGCAGTGCACCAGCCTATACATGCCTGAAACGACTGCCTACTCTATAATATATGTGCATTACAAATGATTGTGTTCTATAAAACAGTAATTTCTTCATACCGGTAGTGCTGCGGAGTGTGTATGGTGTCAGTCAGTTAACTCATTCTCTTTTTTCTCTAGTCTCGTTTCCACAGTGCGTCCCGTGACGTGTACCTGCCCAAGCCCTCCTGGGGGAACCACACACCCATCTTCAGAGATGCTGGCATGCAGCTGAAAGCCTACCGCTACTACGACCCCTCCACCTGCGGCTTCGACTTCAACGGGGCGCTCGACGACATCTCGGTGAGAGACGGATGAGAAAGGGGAGGTGCGGTTGTATGATTCCACACTGACATGGAGGACCATTAACAAGTCTTCTGAGATCTGTTTTTATATTGTTGAATGTTGACTTAATAAGGTTAAGGTGTGGTGGTCTATTTTCATCATGAGAATCTGATTTGAATGTTGGGTAACACTGTCTTCCCTCTGATACAGAAAATGCCAGAGAAGAGTGTGATCATGCTGCATGCCTGTGCCCATAACCCCACCGGTGTGGACCCCAAGCCTGAGCAGTGGAAGGAGATCTCTGACCTGGTGAAGGTGAGTGTGCTTACCATAGAAATGAAATACCTCAATGGTGATTTATCTGTAAAGGCCCCAACTGGCTAAAGTCTCTGTCACTATTGGGATCTCTATCGCTGAATAACTTTTCTGCCCAGTGCCTACTGGTGTTTTGTGTAAAGACTGACATTTTTTACTGTGCCAGATAACTATTTACACACACATGGTCCTAGTAATACCTCTTCCCCTGTTCTGCCTCTCCTCCTCCTTCAGAAAAGGGACCTGTTGGTGTTCTTTGACATGGCCTACCAGGGCTTTGCCAGTGGAGATATTGATCGTGATGCCTGGGCTGTTCGTCACTTCATCGAGCAGGGCCACAACATTGTCCTGTCTCAGTCCTTCGCCAAGAACATGGGCCTCTATGGTCAGTCTCATTATACAGACAAAATCTCACTCACAAACTATGGTATTGAAATAGGAGAATGGTTAAAAGATTCTCCCACCGGTGTGGTATCTTACCTGTGTGTGTGTGTGTGTTTTGACAGGTGAGCGAGTGGGAGGATTCACTGTGGTGTGTAACGATGCAGAAGAAGCAAAGAGGGTGGAGTCTCAGCTGAAGATTCTGATCCGGCCAATCTACTCCAACCCTCCAATGAATGGAGCCAGAATCGCTGCCACTATTCTCAACACACCAGACCTTTATAAAATATGGTAAGTGTACATACACACAAACACACAGCACCCCAAAACATGTATTGTTTGCCCATTTCGCTGATGCTGTGATTTCATAATCTAGCTGACTGCCTAGGAAGGTATCCGAGTTCTCTTTTGGAGTGGTCTCCTGTCTCTACACACAACTTCCATTCTGTTTCTTCATCAACCCCCCTGATTAACCTCTCTCTCTACACAGGTTGGAGGAGGTCCACGGCATGGCCAACCGCATCATCAAGATGAGGGAGCAGCTGGCGGCCAACCTGAAGAGCGAGGGCTCCACTCACAACTGGCAGCACGTCATCGACCAAATCGGCATGTTCTGCTTCACAGGCCTCAAGCCTGAACAGGTACAAACACAAACGACCACACCCACTCGTTATATCCACACCTGTACCTTACAACCTTATAAGACAACATTATTATATTCCTATTGGTCATATTCATCAGTTGGAATTCAGTTCTAGTATGATATATTGTGTTGACGCCAGGTGTTTGTGTGTCTCCCCCAGGTTGAGCGTCTGACTAAGGAGTTTTCAGTGTACATGACCAAGGATGGTAGAATCTCCATGGCAGGCGTCACCTCCGGCAACGTGGGATACCTGGCGCACGGAATCCACGCCGTCACTAAGTAAAAAGGAGCATGCTGGGAGAAACGGTGGGGCACGGTGGCGCTGGACACAACGAATAAAAAACTACGTCACAACCTAAATAAAGAGCATTTGGTGTCATTTTACTCCCCGCCCAGCCCTTACAGAGGAGCTGGACATTCTTTAAGACTGTCAATTGTTCATCGTCAAGTTCAACTTTGACCTCAACCCTCCTCGGGGTAGGGATGTTGTTTAACGGTTAGTTCCCTGTGACCTCTCCAACGAGGCCACCATGTCAAAGGTTGTTTAGTGATGGCCCAATGATCTGCCCTACATTTCACTAATGAGCTGATGTCTGATGTCTCTCTTCTACGCTTATTTATTGTATGTCAAAGTTTAATATGAATTAACTGAATAAATGGCTTAATAATGTCATATTAGCATAGATGTATATTCTCTTTTTAAACCTGCTCTGCCTGCTGTGGTCCAAATTGCTGTCAGGCTACAGATGAGTTTACCAACACTTGGGTGCTGTAGTGTGTGTTTGTCTGTGTCTCTTTGCATGTGTGTGTGTATGAATTGTGAACTCTGTCATTGCATATTTCTGTAGGATGTGAAAGTTCAACTTTTCCTCAACACCAGTAGAGTAGCAGAAAACTCAGCATTTCCAGATAGCAGTTAGTTGTAAGATTGTCTGGCACTACTTTTAGATGAGATACGGTCATTGATATTTTAATATGCTTTAGAAATGGACAATAATGTATGATCAATCAGTCCTTTCACTCAGCCTCTGTCTCTTGCATTGCCACTTGCATTATCTTGTCTTCCATATTCAGTATTTGTTTGTAAAAAAAATAAATAAAAAAAAATAACAATTGCTGTACATGTTTTGTGCTTTTTGCACTAAGAGCAGGGTCTACTGCATTTCTGCTAAGTGTTGATGAGGGAGCAGTCAGTCAGCCAGCCAGTCTTAAATGCCCACTGAATGTCTCTCTCACCTCCCAAGAACTTGGTTTATGAGGTTTTAAAGGTGCAATATACCGAAATCGCTCCGCCATTTCCTGGTTGCTAAAATTCTAATAGTTCGCCTAATTTCAGTTTGTGACAAAACAAGTAATGTGTAGAGAATCCTTGTACCATCTAAACTGCTGTGAAATATATCTTAAATAACCAAAAATGTTGTGTTTAAAGCTGGTGTACAGAATCGAAAGTAAAATGCAAAAATGAAACTTTAAAATGAGAAGCATAGACATAGCGCACATAGAACAGATCTACTGCTTCTTAGACTTACTTACAATGACTGATCTATAACTCACATTTCTATGTGAATTTTGTCCAAAAAGTTACAAATTGCAGATTTAAAAGGATAGACTCCTATGACGGTGCTCTTGTATTTCCACAAGAGAAGGCATTTCACAAGTGTGTTATTTAGATCATTGGGCGACTCCTATCCCATCCGTTTCAGAACCAAGAGGTTATAGAACTTCTATTAATACATATAAAAAGTTGTACAGACAGTGTTTTGCTCCATGGATCAGCCTTCAAACATTTTCTCTGTGTGTGTCTTTCTGATTGTAACAAGACAGATTGTGCAGGGAAATGCACCTTTCTGCTGTCTACTCATAAAGGATAAGCTGCTCTCTCACAATGTTAGGGTTAGCGCAAAATAAAAAAGAACTATATGGAGCATCAGTCATGTCTTTCTCTGAACAATTAATAAAATATCTGTCATTGAAATGAGAACTGGGCTTATTTTGTAGTTCTTTCTGAAATGAATATTGTCAAGCCAAATGTAAGAAACTGAACTGATACCGTTGGACTACGGCAGTGGTTCCCAACCTTTTTCAGTTACTGTACCACCAACTGAATTTTGCTCTGGCCAGAGTACCCCTGAAGTACCCCCTCATGTGCATTTTACCAGTAGGCCTATGGTCTCATGAATCTTCTCAAGTACCCCCAGGGGTCCTAGTACCCCTGGTTGGGAACCACTGGACTACAGTGTAGGACATGATTTTACTACTTAAATCATTGTTTTTTTAGACACAAAATACTCTCATTTTTTGAAGATGTATCTGCAGTACACAGGAGGTTGGTGGCACATTAATTGGGGAGGACGGGCTCGTGACAATGGCTGGAGCGGAATAGGTGGAATGGTATCAAATACATCAAACACATGGTTTCCATATGTTTGATGCCATTCTATTCGCTCTGTTCAGGCCATTATTATGAGCCATCCTCCCCTTAGCAGCCTCCTGTGCTGCAGTATCTACCCTGCGAAAACCCTCTGGCATGATTTTGCTTTGTTCTCGTGGCAGTAAACTATAATTCCCACCATGCACTTCGTTTTTAATGATGTCATTTTACATCGTCACATGATCACATCCCAATCAAGTCACATGCCATCCTTGCTTGTTCAGCAGGAATTTCACTGCGCGTGCGGTTGTTGCAGAAAAACACAAGCATCGGAGAGACAATAGAGAGGTATTTATCGAGTATTTGAATATATTATATGTATTTTCATATTTTTAACTGAGCTGGTTAAAGAATATGTAGATAGGGAGGTCGGTAGCAGCTTTCGAAAACTATCAGCCAGCTAGCAACAGCTGACGATGATGCGGTGCCGGTGTCCACTTTGTTATAATAACATCACCAATCAGGATCATTGTCGTGATTTGTGATTTTCTAGGCCTGTAGCTAGATCTGAATCTAAGATTCAGCTGCTTTATATGCAAAGTTGACTATTAGTAAAGCTACCAAATTTCTGTATTTTATGAATGTTTCTTTGCTTTGTTATTGTTTAGGTAGCTCCAGTGGCGTTTCTATGATTTGAGGACATTGGGGGCTTAGCCCAAATCCAGAAGGGGAACACTAGTAGGGGGGTCCGTGGGCATCCTCCCCTGGAAGAAGAAATGTAATTTCAATAGCTAAATGCATCAATCGGTGTACTTTGAGATTAACATTGAGAGATTAAAATTATTAAAGCTGTAACATGTAACTTTTTGGGTGACCTGACCAAATTCACATAGAAATGTGAGTCATAGATCGGTCATTCTCATTGAAAGCAAGTCTTAGAAGCGGGATATGTTATATGTGCGATATTTCAATCAATCAATCAATTTTATTTTATATAGCCCTTCTTACATCAGCTAATATCTCGAAGTGCTGTACAGAAACCCAGCCTAAAACCCCAAACAGCTAGTAATGCAGGTGTAGAAGCACGGTGGCTAGGAAAAACTCCCTAGAAAGGCGAAAACCTAGGAAGAAACCTAGAGAGGAACCAGGCTATGAGGGGTGGCCAGTCCTCTTCTGGCTGTGCCGGGTGAAGATTATAACAGAACCATGCCAAGATGTTCAAAAATGTTCATAAGTGACAAGCATGGTCAAATAATAATCAGGAATAAATCTCAGTTGGCTTTTCATAGCCGATCATTAAGAGTTGAAAACAGCAGGTCTGGGACAGGTAGGGGTTCCATAACCGCAGGCAGAACAGTTGAAACTGGAATAGCAGCAAGGCCAGGCGGACTGGGGACAGCAAGGAGTCACCACGGCCGGTAGTCCCGACGTATGGTCCTAGGGCTCAGGTCTCTCAGTTGGCTTTTCATAGCCGATCATTAAGAGTTGAAAACAGCAGGTCTGGGACAGGTAGGGGTTTCGTAACCGCAGGCAGAACAGTTGAAACTGGAATAGCAGCAAGGCCAGGCGGACTGGGGACAGCAAGGTGTCATCATGCCCGGTAGTCCTGACGTATGGTCCTAGGGCTCAGGTTCTCAGAGAGAAAGAGAGAACGAGAGAATTAGAGAGAGCATACTTAAATTCACACAGGACACTGGATAAGACAGGAGAAGTACTCCAGGTATAACCAACTAACCCCAGCCCCCCGACACATAAACTACTGCAGCATAAATACTGGAGGCTGAGACAGGAGCGGTTTCTATTCTTCCCGTTCTTAAGTATCGTTTTTGCGTCTTTTACTTTCAGTTTTGTACACCAGCTTCAAACAACCTAAAATATATTTCACAGCAGTTTAGATGGTACAATGATTCTCTACACTGAGGGCTTGTTTTGTCATATAAACTGAAATTAGGTGAACAATTAGAATTTTTGCAACCAGAAAATGGTGGTGCGATTTCTGCATATTGCACCTTTAAGGATTTGATAAAAAATCATAATAAATGTAGGTAAAGTATCCCTTTTTAAAATAGGGCTGAAAGAAAGTCCTGCTGGGGGTATATTTTCCGTTAAGGGGCTTTGAAAATGTTCAAGACATTAAATCACCTCAACTTCCAGAAAAATCTAAAGCGGGTTGAGGCTGACTAGTTGCAGACACTTGTCATCTTTTAGTACGTAGGTAAGATGTTTATGGTCTTACCACCTCTTTTAGTACGTAGGTAAGATGTTTATGGTCTTACCACCTCTTTTAGTACGTAGGTAAGATGTTTATGGTCTTACCACCTCTTTTAGTACGTAGGTAAGATGTTTATGGTCTTACCACCTCTTTTAGTACGTAGGTAAGATGTTTATGGTCTTACCACCTCTTTTAGTACGTAGGTAAGATGTTTATGGTCTTACCACCTCTTTTAGTACGTAGGTAAGATGTTTATGGCCTTACCACCTCTTTTAGTACGTAGGTAAGATGTTTATGGTCTTACCACCTCTTTTAGTACGTAGGTAAGATGTTTATGGTCTTACCACCTCTTTTAGTACGTAGGTAAGATGTTTATGGTCTTACCACCTCTTTTAGTACGTAGGTAAGATGTTTATGGTCTTACCACCTCTTTTAGTACGTAGGTAAGATGTTTATGGTCTTACCACCTCTTTTAGTACGTAGGTAAGATGTTTATGGTCTTACCACCTCTTTTAGTACGTAGGTAAGATGTTTATGGTCTTACCACCTCTTTTAGTACGTAGGTAAGATGTTTATGGTCTTACCACCTCTTTTAGTACGTAGGTAAGATGTTTATGGTCTTACCACCTCTTTTAGTACGTAGGTAAGATGTTTATGGTCTTACCACCTCTTTTAGTACGTAGGTAAGATGTTTATGGTCTTACCACCTCTTTTAGTACGTAGGTAAGATGTTTATGGTCTTACCACCTCTTTTAGTACGTAGGTAAGATGTTTATGGTCTTACCACCTCTTTTAGTACGTAGGTAAGATGTTTATGGTCTTACCACCTCTTTTAGTACGTAGGTAAGATGTTTATGGTCTATAGTACGTAGGTAAGATGTTTATGGTCTATAGTACGTAGGTAAGATGTTTATGGTCTTACCACCTCTTTTAGTACGTAGGTAAGATGTTTATGGTCTTACCACCTCTTTTAGTACGTAGGTAAGATGTTTATGGTCTTACCACCTCTTTTAGTACGTAGGTAAGATGTTTATGGTCTTACCACCTCTTTTAGTACGTAGGTAAGATGTTTATGGTCTATAGTACGTAGGTAAGATGTTTATGGTCTATAGTACGTAGGTAAGATGTTTATGGTCTTACCACCTCTTTTAGTACGTAGGTAAGATGTTTATGGTCTTACCACCTCTTTTAGTACGTAGGTAAGATGTTTATGGTCTTACCACCTCTTTTAGTACGTAGGTAAGATGTTTATGGTCTTACCACCTCTTTTAGTACGTAGGTAAGATGTTTATGGTCTTACCACCTCTTTTAGTACGTAGGTAAGATGTTTATGGTCTTACCACCTCTTTTAGTACGTAGGTAAGATGTTTATGGTCTTACCACCTCTTTTAGTACGTAGGTAAGATGTTTATGGTCTTACCACCTCTTTTAGTACGTAGGTAAGATGTTTATGGTCTTACCACCTCTGCCTAGCAACTTGTGAACACTACTAAAATGACGACAAAATAATTGAGGTAAGAAAAGTATGTAGTCTATTTCCCTTTGACTAAATTAAGTGATATTAAGTTGTTATCCACCTTGTATTTCAATATAGCCTATTATCATTTATGACTTACAATCAACATGTTCATGACATAGCTTACCTACCTGAATGCCTACAAAAATGCATAGCCTCTGACAAGCACAATAATTAGCCTGTTTAGTGTGTAGGTCACACGCCTGACAGTGAGGTTTACAACAGTTATCTACTGTGAGACACCGTGTCATCATGAGAACAGTGACCCTGATCACTGAAGTCCACTGTACTGTGATCCTACTCTTTAATGCTTCTCAGGGATATGAAGTGAACATCTCTTGGGATCAGACCTATCTAAAACTAATGACCACATGTCTCTTTAGAATGTGTTTCAGAGGGATGCTGTAATGCAGGGTTAGGCAACTAGATTCAGCCGAGGGGCGATTTTTGTCGGAGCGAATGTTCGGGGGGCCGGAACATAATTATAATAATTTTGAACACCGCAAATTGACCACAACTAGGCCCAAAAAGAGATTGTATTTGAAAATAACAATTTCATACCTAGGTAGTAAGCACTTAGAGAGAGCTGAGATAAGGTGTCCAGAAGGCCAACGCTGTAATGTGTGTTTGTCTTGTTGCAGATTGAAGAAAGGGTTGACTGCTGGGTAACACTACATCCACTTTGAGGATAAACTGACAAGCAGTCATCTGTGTCCTGAATGTCACAAGAGCCACAACAAACCTTCAACCTTCAGACTGACCCCTCAACCCAAACTATGAATACCCTCAACTCAGCTCTTTAGTGTTGAAGTCTGTGTTCAACAGAGTAGGGTGAATTTGGGGGTGTTTTAGGTAGGGTTTTTGGGGTTGTGCCAGCCGGGTGGTGTCCCATGGCGATTAACAGTGAGGCGGGGGACTGGGCCGAGGCTGGGAGTGAAGATGCTGGTGAGAGAGCTTGGTTACTGCAGAGCCCCAGTGTGGAGTCCGTTCGGCCCCCTGTGTCAGACAGGGAGAGGAGTGGAGGGGTGTCGGCCACAGCCGCTGTCTTCATTGTGGTGAATGCTGCGCTGGGGGCAGGACTACTCAACTTTCCCGCCGCCTTCAACATGGCTGGAGGCGTGATTGCAGGGGTGGTGCTACAGATGGTGAGTGCTACAGACACACACACACTTTTGAGACCGAAGCCTGCACACTGTGGCACTCCAGGAGCAGAAGTGAGAAATACTGCATATATATATTATACAGGGATGTATTTGATAAAACGTCCTGTTTTTGTGTGTTGTAGGCCATGCTGATTTTCATAATCAGCGGTCTGGTGATCCTGGCATACTGCTCCCAGGTTAGTAAGTTACCCCCCCCCCCTTACGAACACACAATTGACAATTTAAGACATTCTTATCCAGCAGTACTCTTCCTAGTGACCCTGTGCTCTTTGCCTAGGTCAGTAATGAGGGCACCTATCAGGAGGTGGTGCGGGCATCGTGTGGGAAGGTCACAGGGGTAATCTGTGAGGTGGCCATTGCCGTCTACACCTTTGGCACCTGCATTGCCTTCTTTATTGTCATTGGAGACCAGCTGGACCGCTGTGAGTGTTTCTCACACATAGATCATGAACATGTGTACACACACACACACACACATTTTTAAGTACTTTATTTGAATCCACAAATCGAATTACAGTCGAAGAATTCAAACAATTCAAAAGGACACAGATATCTGGACACTTATGGATGCATTTACTTGAAGAGCAGTGCAGATGCAAAGTTTGGTAACAGAATGACACACACACACACACACACACACACAGTTGACGAAACAGAAGGTCATTTCACTCAAAGTTGCAGATTGTAGCATTGGCTAGCCTTTTTCACCAGTTGTTTTCCATTTCCTTTGTACCTTCAAAAAAGGTTAACTTCATCTGTTGCACCATCACACTATCTGTGTGTTTGTTGATGTGTTGTATTAGTGTAATCAGAAAGGGTTATTATCACTGTGGATAAGAACCAAGGGAGTTTGGAATGAGATCCTCTCTAGCTCAGCTGTTTAGATGTGCCGTCATAATGAAATGGCCATTAAGGCTTTAAGTGCTGACCGGTTGGAAAGCCACCTTAGGTCAGCCTCAGATGGACTATGACCCTGCTATCAGATAGCCTGCACTACAACAATTCTACTTTAAATAAGACGTTAGTCAATGGAATGTTCTGTTTGCTCTTCTGCCTTTCCTCTATCTCTCTCACTTCCTCTACTCACTATCTCTCTCTTTCTGTAGTGATAGCTGCAATAGCTCATTTGCCAGATGGTGTGGTCGGTGGTCACTGGTACATTGACCGTAAGTTCACCATTTGTGTGACTGCCATCCTGGTCATTCTGCCTCTCTCCATCCCCAAAGAGATTGGCTTCCAGAAATACGCCAGGTATGCCTTGCTGCATCCAACAAATACACGTTTACAAATTTACCAAGTACACTTTTCCACACCACCCTTTAGTCTACAACTGATGATTGAATTAGAATTTGAAGCCTGCTTATTATCAGTAGGCTGTATGAATACAGGTCAGTCTGTGATAGTGCTGTTCTCCTGTTTTTAGTGCCCTGAGTGTTGTTGGCACCTGGTATGTCACCATTGTGGTAATCCTGAAATACATCTGGCCTGATAAAGAGATGACCCCCGGCTACATTCCAACCAGGTAAGCTAACTGAACTACATATACAATTCCCACTCATTCAGACCCGTTCCCTACACCCATGGTGCCAGACGGGACATAGAGTTCAGAAACTGCATTTCAGCCCACTCGCCTTTCATTAAAGCACAGTCTACATCAAACTACAGTTCCCATCATGCTTTGTTTGTGTTGATCAGCCAGTATGTCTGTTACAGCCCGTCCTCCTGGAGTGCAGTGTTGAACGCCATGCCCACCATTTGCTTTGGCTTCCAGGTATCTGTCTGTGTTTGTGAGTGTGTGCATATGGCTATTTCTATTACTTGATTGAAAAATGCTTGAAATTACTAATATCCTCACACAATCTCTCTCACTTTCTCTATCTCTCAGTGTCATGTGAGCAGTGTGCCAGTGTTTAATAGCATGAGAAGGAGTGAGATCAAGCCCTGGGGAGGTGTGGTCACCGTCGGCATGATCATCTGCCTCTTCGTCTACACTGGCACAGGTGTGTGTGTTCGTCAAGTGTGTGGGTCTACAGTCAGTTCTGAATGCATTGGGTTTTGTTGTATGGCATGGCTCATTTCTTGTGTGATTTGTTGATGTGTTAATGGTGCATACTCCCTGTCTCAGGTGTCTGTGGCTTTCTGTCATTTGGGTCTAACGTCAGTCAGGATGTGCTGATGTCATATCCTCCTAATGACATCGCCATGGCAATCGCAAGAGCCTTCATCGTAATCTGTGTTATCACCTCCTATCCCATTCTACACTTCTGTGGCCGGTGAGACACTTTAACCTTACCCTACAAAGCACAAAGTGTGCCACCCATGCCATTTCAATGCTACATTGTTGTGTAACTTGTTTCTTCAGGGCGGTGCTTGAGGGGCTATGGCTCCGTTTCCGCGGCGAGCAGGTGGAGTTGTGTGTGAGGCGTGAGCGGAGACGCAGGGTGTTGCAGACGCTTGTGTGGTTCACGATCACACTCGTCCTTGCGCTCTTCATCCCCGACATTGGCCGAGTCATCTCCCTCATCGGAGGACTGGCAGCCTGCTTCATCTTTGTCTTCCCAGGTATGACCAGTGTGTGTGTGTTTTACAATGTGTTTATATCAGCAATAAGCATAATGCCTGTCTGCTCTCCCCTGCAGGTCTGTGTCTGATTCAGGCAAAGCTCTCAGAAACAGAGGTCCGATCTGCTAGGTAAGACGAGACTCACTACCTGTACATAATTGAAGAAATGTAAATGAAGAAATCTCCTGATGTGACTGTTAGTGAACGCTGATCTCCTCTCTCCATAGCTGGCATGGGATGGTGGTCTACGGTGTCATCATGGTAACCATCGGCGCTTTCATCTTTGGCCAGACCACCGCCAATGCCATCTATCAAGACATCATCCACTATCCGGACAGCCAATAGAATTCTGACCAGCAAGACTCTTTGCTGGATGAGGAGGAGGAGGAGGATGCAGGTCTATGCTGCTATTCTGAACTTTATTGACTTATATCAGGATGTGGAGGATCCAACACACATGCAAACACACTCCCTCCTGTGACCTCTCCTGCATGCCGCACGTCTCGTTGTCTCCCTGACGATGAAACCGCTCCATAGCACTCGTCACCCATGGAGCGATGCTCTAGGATTGGATGAGAGTCCTGAGAGCAACCACTGACAAGGGACCTATCTTGTCTTTTGAAAAGATTATGCCAATTTTATGTTGCTGTTTTTATTTAATTATATTGTGGGAATAGTCCTGTGTTTTGCCCCATTGTGGGCAGCAGTACCAAATCCGTCTTGACATTCTCAGCCCCTCCCTATGCTTTTCCCTGCTGGCCCAGCATGCACAACTGCACTACAGGTGGCATCCCATCCCTCAAGAAACTGGGCAGTGGGAGAGGGTACCTCTCCCCCTGGGTACCTCTCTCTGATAGGTGTTGTTACTGAGGAGTAATGAACATACTGTTTTAAGAATGTGGCCAAACATTTCCATCCATTTTTGTATTACTTTTACAATTCCAATGATCAAGTGGTTTGAAGACGTATCCTGAAATTGTAGTTCTTAAACCTGTAATGTGGCAAGTGTATTATAATTTTAAGCGATTTTGAATGCCTTTGAGATTTCAGAAGTCTGGGGTCTTAAGCTGATTCCTGAAGTTAAACGATTGTATTGGGCCTAGCTTTAAGGGACAAAAAGCTATCATGTTCAAAGGGATTGTTCCTCAGGGCAGAAATGACTGTTTTAGAATTACTTGAATGAGATTGGAAATGCTTGAAATGCATTTACTTTTTATTGTTTTATGATTTGTATTCCATAATTGGAGCCAAGGGAAATCGTTTTTTTCTGAACTGAACCAATTTAGTCATCTGGTTGAACAATAAGCAGTCGTAATCCTGACTTCTCCTGTTATCAATCTACATTTTAATAAACATGATGGTTTTGTCATTGAATTCAGATTGTCATAGTTTTGTCCTAAACCCTCGTGTTAGTAAAACATCTAGTCTTATCAGGTGAATGATTATGGCAAGTAAAAATAATCATTTAAAAATGAATAGATTTGGTAGACAGTTTGACCAGTCTATTAGCTAGAAAGGTATATTGGTGGTGTAGAGAATGTTGCTGTGAAAAAAATCAGCAATTAAAAAATAAAAAAAAATCAATTGAGCTGGGAGAAAATTTAGCATTTTTCTAGCCAATTTCCAGCAATTCTACAGTGACATGGAGCCGAGACAATTTTGCCATGACTAATGCTTTGTTCCTCTGCTCAAACAAATCAATGGGTATGTGCCCCGAATGCCTTTTTTTAAACCCTGTCTATCTTTTATTTGATTGTTAGTTCTCAAACAGTATTACATCTATTTAAAATACCAATATTTTTCCTCCCAAAAAAAGTAATTGCGGACCCCTGCAGTACCCGTTTGAAAACGCCTGTCCAATTAAATTTGCTGACTGACTGGCCTGTTGTGTACTGCATCTTCTGGATGGTGGCTGAGAATGGGATTTTTGGTGCTCAATCACCATCCCTGGAAATAAGAAAGCATTAATGATTAAACATAATAGGTTTGTACTGTACTGATATAGATTGTTTAATATAACAAGCTGTGATTAATGTGGGGAACCGTTAGGGGGTAGGATGAGATAAGACTTGTGACTCACATACACACTGCCTCTTTGTTAAACCGCTCAAGGACATGTGTTCTGCTACAGTGGAGAGAAACAGACTGTCTGAGGTTGCTGACTCGAGACAAGTTGTGGAGATAACTAATGCCTGGCAACAGTGAAGCGCCAAGGGTCTGGGACCAGCCTGTGCGCCAACGATAGGCTGAGTAAGTCTAAACCACGCTCAGTCTCTACTCTGATAGGCCTGCTTGGAGCAGGAACTATCTCTGTCAGAGTATTTAAAGAAGAACTTATAACAATGGCTCAGTTCTCTGACTGCCCTGCGTGGTTTTTCCAGTGGGCCCATATATACGAACATCATATTTACCAATTCAAGTGTTTGCATTAATTAAAATACTAGTCTATTTTAGAAGACGTGTATTGACCTCTTTTTGTTCCTATACCAGATTTGACGCAACTTAACAAGTCACTTAAGATTACTTGGATGTGTTTACACGTTCTGTTAATTAACCATGTTTTAAAAAATGCTCTTAAAATTAAATGAGATACAAATGGTTTCATAAAAAGCATTTATTTGAAAGACAAAGAATGTTAGATTATTTTAAAGTGCTGATTGGCCTTTTGGCTATTTGAGTTCCACAGCATTTCAGCTCCCCCAAGTAGTGACAACTGAAAACCCCTGATTTAAAAAACTGCATGAGGAAATTCACAAAAGGCAAATGACAGTTCTGATGAGACTAATAAGCTGCTAATCAGTTAAAGCCAACCAGAGTGATTGCACAGCATCACTAAAGGAAGATTGAGGTGGATCACATCAAAACATTTCTGTAAGGCTATTAATATGTAGTTTGCTTCAAGAAAAGTAAAATGATACATTTACTGAAATTAAGAAATGGCTTAGTCCCCAACACTGATAAGTGTGTGCACTTGCTTTGATCTACTGAGCTTACTTGGAGTGCAACAGAAACATGTCATTTGATAACAATACAAAAACATTGAACAGATCCCCTTTTCCACCCAACCCTCCCTGAGAAAAATGGGCCATCATCCTGACCAACTAATAAGTTCCATTACTGACACTGGAAGCAGCCCCAGGAGAATGCTCAGTAGGGTTTGTTGGACAGGAAGGACTGGAACATGTCTAAGGCGGGGCCTGGAGCCCACTGCGGCACCATGTGACCAGCGCCCTGAAACAGAGGATGGGATTAGAACGCAGCAGCCTCCCCTGTTGCATCCACTAATCTTTATGAACATATACAATGTGTCTGTGGTGTGTTAATGAGTCTGAAGACAGTGAATCAATGCCAATATGCTAACTAAGTAGTGCTTACCTTCACAGTCAGGAAGGTGATGTTTCCATACTGCTCGTAGAAGCCGGCAATCTGGTCATCAGATATCCAGCTCTGGTACTTGGTGGTTGTCTGGAAATGAAAGAAAAAGTCTTCACAATGCATGCCCTGTGAGTTACAAACATGTCAAATACCCTGCAACCCAGCATACAAATCTCTATGCCACATGACCCAAATACCAGTCTTCAAGAGCCTTACCTTCTGGTTGAGCTGCTCCACAAACCACTTGTCTCCCAGGAAGTTGCAGGCCATGTCAGTGTCTCCGTTATAGACCAGCGCCCGCACCCCCAGAGACAGCAGCTTCAGATACACATCCTTCACTGTCGGGTAGATGTTGGTGTACTGTCCTCCCACCACGTCACTACATAGAGAGTTATGGTAAAGATGTCATTTTGTAGGTAGTTTACTGTTGTCAGGTTTTAGGTGTTCCTTTGCTGAATTTAGACTTCCTGAGTGTTAGGGATGTGTGGGTACTTGTGTAATATACCTGCAGATGTCCCAGGGCGGAAGTGTATCAGGGATGTGTAGGGCTTTCCTCACATCACCCCGGTTGAGCCAGTTCATCTGAGCTGTGCTGTTAATGCAAGGAGGGACCTCACCCACCGAAGGAGTTTGGCCAGCGATGGACGGCACCTTCAGCAGCTACAGCGACACAAAGTACTTACATAACACACCAATATCTTCCATCATAACCACTTCAAACATAATTAGAGAATAACTGGAACAACCCTTCTGAACACAAGACTATCAATATCTAATGCCAGGATGGACTTGAACACTGTATTCCTCCATGGGGGGGGGGGGGGGGGGGGGGGGCGCACTTACCTGGAAGGTGTCCCAGTGCTTCCTGTAGTTCCTGAAGAGGTGGCTCATGCTCCTCTCATAGGCTCTGGCCCTAACGCCACCCTCACAGTCCAGGTAAAGTGCATACTCATTCAGCCCAGAATCATACACAATACTAAAGGCCTGGCTCAACTGAGAGAGCAAGAAAGGACAAGTACACATTTCTATGTTAAACCTGCGCATGTAATAGTAGCCCAATTTCTGTATTTGATGTATAATACTTCTTATCTGTTTGTAAAAGTGTGTCCATGTGTACCAGTGTCTTGCAGGCCTCCTTGCTGTTGTTGAAGAAGTTACAGGTTCCCTTATCGCAGCAGTTTGTGTTCAGATCTGTCCACAGTCTGCAAGAGGATAGTTTACTTAAACACATTGCAATGTCTTGTAACAGAAGCATCAGACAAGCCTATACATATGTTGTGGGGCTTTTGAAAGGAATTATCTCTAGTAATGTAAACATAGCAACACAGTCCCACATGAGTGAATGTGTTGTGTGTTTCTTACTGTTCTCCAAAGAGGCCATGGTAGTAACCAAAGTAGATCAGAGACTGGTCATTCAGGGCAAAGCTACTGAGGCCATTACCCACTGCAAAGCCCTGACAAACACATTAAATGAGTTCTTTATAACTGGCAGATACATATTAGATTCATGGCATCCTCTCCTTGCCTCCTTTTCTTCATAATCATTGACAGGTGATTGGATAGAATTCCATCACATTGCTTTCAACTTTTATGCTCAGTCTTCTGATTTTCAAATCAAATCAAATTTGATTTGCCACATGCGCCGAATACAACAGGTGTAGACATTACCGTGAAATGCTTACTTACAGCCCTTAACCAACAATGCATTTATTTTTTAGAGTGTAAGAGGGGAATCCACTCAAAACAATTAAGTCGGTGTGTGAATCAACTCACCTTGAAGTTAATCTTTGCGGTCCCTGTGGCTACACGCTGGCTGAGTGTCGGGGCATAGATCCCACCATAACTCTCACCGATGATGAAGAACTCATTCTGTGTGAAGTTTGGAAACTTGGCAAAGAAACTCTGCAGAGCTAGGTAGTTGTCATCAGCCACCTAATAGTAAGGGGGAGATAAATCAGTTACTATTACTTTAGTATTCAATTAGGAAGCGTGAACTGCATTATTTATTTCTGAGCCACTGTCAGTGGAGCACAACACTGGAAAGTTCAGATAGGCATGTCTGTTATACACACTGTATTTCTATGACAAGAGGTATATAATCATGTCCGATTTATTCAATGCATTTCACTCTCCCGAATGAGACCTTGATGAGCTCACCTGGTCGTCATCAGTTTTGTACTTTTGGTTGTCAGAGTAGGAGTATCCCACACCTGCAGGGGACTCTAGGTATAGAACGTTGGCGATCCTGTTCCAGCTGAACTTATTCTCATACAGAGTGGCCCCATCATCATTCACCTGAGGGAGACAAAATTATGTTGTTATTCTGTGTGACTCAGAATTGCTGCATACAATAAGATTACACTGGGACACACAGGCACAAACTGAAATCACAGGTCCTGCTAAGCTCATGCTGAAAAGGTAAGGTGTGGGAGAACTCACATGGAAGGGGCCATTCTCTGACAGAAAGCCGTCCAGCGAGCTGCAGCCTGGCCCTCCGTTCAGCCACAGCACAACAGGGTCCTTCAGTGGGTCCCTCTGTGAGGTCACAAACCTGGGGGAGCAGGGAGGTAGAGGGCCAGGTTAACGGGAGATAGGGAGCACCCGAAGACACACTTGGTGCACTCCGCACTTAATTCTAGACCCCAGGTACAACAGTGTCTGCTGATTACTTTAATGTGTGCTTACGTGGACGTGTGTGTACAGTATGTGTGTGGCCTGTAGAACACTAGAATAAAAGTTTGTCATGTGTTATTTTGTCATTCATTAACTTCTCATAGCTTATGGCAAAGGGTGTTCTAGCTCTTAAACGTCTCAATGAAAGTACAAGCTACAACACCATGCTTTACCGATGCTGGAGGAAGTAGTAAAAGAGAAAGTATAAACAATAATCTAGTCCAGCTTCAGAAGTGTTTCCACTTCTGCCTGTCTGACTTTCTATTTGAAGTTGTATTTTGTTAAACAATCTTCAGTTGTCTCTGTAATAACTACTGTATGTATTAATTTACTATTGAGCAATAGTCACTCTTGTAAGTTTATTTGATGACTTTTTAAAAAGATAATACGGTTATTTATGCCATGCGTTGATTAATTTATTATTTCACACATTTGGAATAAACCGATTCCCACTGATACATATTGTAGCAAACTGATGTTGTGCACGAGCTGGAGTTTCTGAAAGCATCCCCAACCAGAACAAACACTATAAGTTGTTAGTTAGTATGGCATTACTGATACTCACCAGTAATGGAGAAACTTTCCAGGGCTGGCTTTCAAATAGCCCGACCATTGCCGGTAGTTTGGTTTAAACGACATTCCCGGTAGTTCGGTTACCTCGTCAGGGGCGTAGTCTGCCCATGTAAGACACGAAACAGCAAGGAAACACACCACCAAACTAACAAAAGACATGCTAGTCATGTCGAGGACGAAACCAGCCTAATGCACCAACGATGTTCGCCTCAAACGCTTGTGTCGAAGTCCTGTGTGCGTAACAATTGCTGTGTCTATGGCCTGTATATAGAAGCACTACAGGTCATATGACTACTAGCTGTACCTCTGGTCACGTGATCGATCTTTTGTTTTCAAATTCATCACCCGATTGCGTTTCATTTGATTGGCTACATTTTTGCTTTAATAATGACTGCCGTCTGCCGGTGTCTCAGTTATATCAAGGACGGGCATTTCGATGTTTTAATTACTCAATATGTTAATCAGTCGAAATGGCAGCGGGCAGCAAAACAACTATGGCGAGCTCTGAAAAATATGACAACTAGGCCTACCAAGAATTGGCTACATTTGCCAACATTGTTCCATCATGGCGTAACATTTAACATATCAACGTTTGATGTAACATGACAATGAAGAATGTGAGGGTGGTATAATTAGGTGGCAATGTGCATTGGTGGATGAGTGTCAGAGAAAATGGTAGCCTGTAGTCGACCTGATCGTTTTCAATAGGCCAGTAAAAGAGTAAAAACAAACAAGACAAGTGAGTATCAGTCATGCGTTTTTATAAGGGTCTCTGGAAAAATACCCCTGGAAAATGCATGATTAAAGTGATGCTATGCATATACATTATGCATATGTTTGCATGGTAAGCTATCAAGAGTTAGACAATACATAGCCTAGGCCTAGGGCAACATGCAATAGTCAATGGACCAAGTTTAAATATGGTCCATTGATTATTGCATGTTATACATTGACTATTGCATGTTATACCTTTTACATCAACAGTTAGACAATACACAGTGCTTGACTTAGACAGGAGCTCACCGGAGCTGAGTACTGGAACCTCAAATGTTCTACTGCTTGAGCTCCTGCACCTCTTATAGAATATTATTCTTAAAAGTATTGTGGAGCTCTTGCACCTAAATATAAACAGTACCGGCACCCAAAATGATTACCAGCACCTATTTCAGTCCAAGTCAAGCACTAACAATACATAGCCTAAGACCTAAATTGAACAAGTTTAAATATGGTCCATTGACTATTGAATGTTATACCTCAGTGTGTGTTTTCTGGTGTTATTAAAGTGTGCGTGTGCACTATTATTAAGCCCCTGGGTCTGTGTGTGACAACTGGGGTTACGCTGTAGTGCTACAGAATCTCTCTCTCTCTCCCAGGCTCTGCTTGTTCTGTAGCCTGCGGAGAACTGAGACACAGTGACCCCTACTAACCCCCATCCCACCATCTTCCCCCCTGTGTTACTGTGTCCATGTTTGAGTATGTGTGTATGTATCAGTATCTGACAGAATAGTAACACAGATCATGTACTTATATGTAATTGAATAGTGCCCTGCGTCTCTCTCTTTTCCCTCTCAGGTGACTCCAATCAGTGTCTCATTGATACAAAGGGAAAAGGTGTAAAGGGGTATGTCTTTGCCACCAAGATTTCACAGTCCTTTTCTACACACCCTTTAATAATAGTAAAATCATCACAGTCAGAAGAGGACAAGCCATCTGAGGCCTCCTAGCCAGCTGCTTAGACAGGGCCTCCTCCAGCTTTCATTACACCATGTGGCTAGCGTTTCTTGCTGGCTGAGACTGAAATCCAGAAAAGATCCAGACATGATTACTGCTGCTTATATCGGAGGACAAGTCACTCTTCTCTGATAAGGACACATATAACGTTTTATGAGTGGAGATGTTTATGAGTTTATGAGTTTCTTGTTAAATTGCCTTTCAATCCATTCTCTTAAATGTTTCAATTCCACCTGTGTCTGTCTGATGTGTCTCTATTTGTTAAACAGGCCAGAAATATATTGAATTGAATAAATGTAAAGAACAAACTTTTGCGTGTGCACCCTATCTCTACACTGAACGTCAGTCTGCAAGACTTTTGAGTAAGCTCATATAAAGATTTATATACTTTTTTTGTCTGGGGCGGAGACACCTGTCCTCAAACAAGAGTTATAGATGCAGGGGGATCGGAGGAAATAAAATCAACAGTCAAAAATGTGAATCAAAATCACTTTTTTAACAATTGTTATTTTCCTTACAAACACTTTGAAAGAATATAGAATGATTTATCTGTAATAGAAACACCAATCGAATGGTTTTAACAATGGAATGTATTACAAAATACATGGTAAAGCATACTGAATCATCTACTTGTTGAATGATCATTCCCATATCTGATCCTTACAGAAGCTAACACAGATGATAAGGCATTAAATATTGGGCGAAACATTGTTAAATTACTGCTCTAGTTTTATTTTGTATGAACTAGTAACCGCTGAAGGTGAATGAATAACAGAGTAAGATCTCCCTATCTCTGGCAGAACTAGTGCTCCCATGTGGAGACTGTGGGTAGTTCACCCTCACTCGCTGCTCGTCAGGCGCACTGCAAAGCGGTAGGGCTTTTGAAACTGTCCTGCCAAAGAAGAGGCTGAAATCTGGGACAACTCCATCCTCAGACCAGCTTTTTTACAGCAACAGTTGTCACAAATTGCTTTACAGAAACCCAGCCTAAAACCCCACAGAGCAAGCAGTACAGATGCAGAAGAACAGTGGCTAGGAAACTCCATAGAAGGCAAAATCAAATAAAAGTTTATTGGTCGTGTACATAGATTTGCAGATGTTATCGCAGGTGCAGCGAAAGGGTAATGTTTCTAGCTTCAACAGTGCAGTAATATATAGAAATAATACAATAACCAAAAAAGTAATAATAAAAACAAGAAATTAAGAAATATCAGAAAGAGCAATATCACAGTCCAGAATATATATATATATATATATATATATATATATATATATATATATATATATATATATATATATATATAGTGTGTATAGACAATATGGACAGTATATGAATAGAAAATATGTGTACAGCAGTAGATATATAGGATGAGCCATGACTAGAATACAGTATATACATTCTTGCATAACCATCACTATGAAAAAGCATAATCCTTGCCTACTCCAGTCACGGTTATTCGAGTCTTAATGTGAACAATGGGTCTGGTCACCTCTCTTGGCAAGGGCATCAAAGTCTGGTGTCATCTTTGATGTACAACATTTGAATGGTACAACAAGTCCTGGTGCTCTGCCTCTGTGTCATTGAGCAGCTGAATTAACTGACAATGGTTAAGCCCCCTTGCCCGTATAAAGTTGACAAGTTTTACAACCACTTTGACATTTTCCAGCGTTAACACACTTTTAGCATGCTTGCTTGAAAAATTTGGATTGAGATTATATTCCTTAAAAACAGCAACAATTTCTTACATTTACATTTACGTCATTTAGCAGACGCTCTTATCCAGAGCGACTTACAAATTGGTGCATTCACCTTATAGCCAGTGGGATTTTTTTTGGGGGGGGGGGGGGGGGGATGGGGTAGAAGGATTACTTTATCCTATCCCAGGTATTCCTTAAAGAGGTGGGGTTTCAAATGTCTCCGGAAGGTGGTGAGTGACTCCGCTGTCCTGGCGTTGTGAGGGAGCTTGTTCCACCATTGGGGTGCCAGAGCAGCGAACAGTTTTGACTGGGCTGAGCGGGAACTGTGCTTCCGCAGAGGTAGTGGAGCCAGCAGGCCAGAGGTGGATGAACGCAATGCCCTCGTTTGGGTGTAGGGACTGATCAGAGCCTGAAGGTACGGAGGTGCCGTTCCCCTCACAGCTCCGTAGGCAAGCACCATGGTCTTGTAGCAGATGCGAGCTTCAACTGGAAGCCAGTGGAGTGTGCGGAGGAGCGGGGTGACGTGAGAGAACTTGGGAAGGTTGAACACCAGACAGGCTGCGGCATTCTGGATGAGTTGTAGGGGTTTAATGGCACAGGCAGGGAGTCCAGCCAACAGCGAGTTGCAGTAATCCAGATGGGAGATGACAAGTGCCTGGATTAGGACCTGTGCCGCTTCCTGTGTAAGGCAGGGTCGTACTCTCCGAATGTTGTAGAGCATGAACCTACAGGATCGGGTCACCGCCTTGATGTTAGCGGAGAACGACAGGGTGTTGTCCAGGGTCACACCAAGGCTCTTCGCACTCTGGGAGGAGGACACAATGGAGTTGTCAACTGTGATGGCGAGATCATGGAACGGGCAGTCCTTCCCCGGGAGGAAGAGCAGCTCCGTCTTGCCAAGGTTCAGCTTGAGGTGGTGATCCGTCATCCATACTGATATGTCTGCCAGACATGCAGAGATGCGATTCGCCACCTGTTTATCAGAAGGGGGAAAGGAGAAGATTAGTTGTGTGTCGTCTGCGTAGCAATGATAGGAGAGGCCATGTGAGGATATGACAGAGCAAAGTGACTTGGTGTATAGCGAGAATAGGAGAGGGCCTAGAACTGAGCCCTGGGGGACACCAGTGGTGAGAGCACGTGGTGCGGAGACAGCTTCTAGCCACGCCACTTGGTAGGAGCGACCGGTCAGGTAGGACGCAAACCAAGAGTGAGCCGCGCCGGAGATGCCCAGCTCGGAGAGGGTGGAGAGGAGGATCTGATGGTTCACAGTATCAAAGGCAGCAGACAGGTCTAGAAGGACAAGAGCAGAGGAGAGAGAGTTAGCTTTAGCAGTGCGGAGAGCGTCCGTGACACATAGAAGAGCAGTCTCAGTTGAATGACCAGTCTTGAAACCTGACTGGTTTGGATCAAGAAGGTCGTTCTGAGAGAGATAGCAAGAGAGTTGGCTAAAGACGGCACGCTCAATAGTTTTGGAGAGAAAAGAAAGAAGGGATACTGGTCTGTAGTTGTTGACATCAGAGGGATCGAGTGTCGGTTTTTTGAGAAGGGGTGCAACTCTCGCTCTCTTGAAGACGGAAGGGACATAGCCAGCGGTCAAGGATGAGTTGATAAGCGAGGTGAGGTAAGGGAGAAGGTCACCGGAGATGGTCTGGAGAAGAGAGGAGGGGATAGGTTCAAGCGGGCAGGTTGTTGGGCGGCCGGCAGTCACAAGTCGCAAGATTTTATCTGGAGAGAGAGGAGAGAAAGCATATCAGAGCAATATTAGTAAACAATTATTTTGCTGTCCATTCTTCTTTTAACACACGACATTCAGAGTCCATTTTTCTCATTTTTGTAGCACTCATTTTCACGTCAAAAGTCATCAAGCAATGACGTGCCTATGATGACTGAGCACATTCTGAATCTGACTGTAGGCCCAAATACAGAGCGCGCTGCCAGGCTACAGCGCCATCTATAGGTTGTTTGTATATCATGGAATGAGTAATTTTAGGGCAAAAATCGTAACCGAAATATAATAATATTTAATACATTTTAAAAAATGTCTCGCGGGCCGGATTGAAGTGCTTCGGCGTGCCGGATACGGCCTTATTTTCACTCTGTTATTTATGTTAGTATTGTGGAGCAACTACAATGTTGTTGATCCATCAGTTTTCTCCTATCACAGCCATTAAACTCTGTAACTGTTTTAAAATCACCATTGGCCTCATGGTGAAATCCCTGAGCAGTTACCTTCCTCTCCAGCAACTGAGTTGGGAATCTTTGTAGTGACTGGGTGTATTCATACACCATCCAAAGTGTAATTAATAACTGCACCATGCTCAAAGGGATATTCAATGTCTGCTTTTTTCTTTACCCATCCACCAACACCTCCTTGACCCCCTCCAGTTTGCATACCGGTCGGAGAGAGGAACAGATGATGCCATCCTCTCACTCTTAAATCTGGTGTACATGTATTTGGAGGGCAGCAAAACCCATGTGCGTATCATGTTCGCAGATTTCTCCACTGCATTTAACACAACCAATCCGTTTACCCTCGCGGACAAACTGAGAGGAGATTTCGGACTTGATGCTATGCTTATCACATGGGGATCACCAACTTCCTAACTGATAGGTCTCAGCAGGTACGAGTTGGCACTCTCTGAGGTGCGCACTGCTTCAGTGGGAACCCCACAGGGCAGTGTTCTTTCACCGGTACTATACATATTGTATACAGACAGCTGCCGGAGCCAGTTTCCAGGGTGCCACCTGCGACAGAGCCTGGACTCGAACCAGGATCTCTAGCGATGCAGTGCCTTAGATCACTGCAACACTCGGGAGGCCCGGAAACTGCACTTTTTAAATGTTGAACTAACCATCATGGTTCTCTTTTATAAATCATTAATTGAGAGCATTCTGTCCTACTGCTTGACCTGCTGGGTTGGGAATATCAAGGTTGCACAGAAAAATAGATTGGCCAAGATAGTCAGGATTTGCAGAAAAATCATGGGGCAGCAACAGCAAGAACTGTCATCTTTCTACCTCCAGAAGGCGAATAAAATAGCGGTTGACTCTTCCCACTCCACCCCGAATTCCAGCTCCTTCCCTCTGGCCGCAGGTACAGACTACCTAAGGTAAAAAAAATAGTGCCAAGTACTCTTTTATTCCGAGTGCAATTCTGTAATTTAACAAAATGTTGGACTAATTGCACTTTAGCACTTGCACTTTAACATGTAGCCCATTTTGACATTTTTATTATGAAATTGCACTTACCCAGCCTATACTTGCTTGTAAACGTCCTTCACTATAAAAAATAATAATATGTGATGTGTTTTATGACTGCTGCAAAATGAATTGCCTCTCTGAGGACATTAAAGTTTTCTGAATCTGAATCTGAAAAGGTACCCTTCTTTGCAAACCATTGGAAAACCTCCCTGGTCTTTGTGGTTAAATCAGTAACACTTCATTTTAAGGGGTCCTTATTACAGTGTAATTACATGTGTAATTACACTGTAACAAGTATTGTAGTTAACTGTAACAACCAATAGTTAGTTTAATAACAACTGGTAGTAATTGCGGTCTGTAATTTCAAAGGTGTAACAATGAATGCTTGTTACAATGCTTGTTACAAATAGGCAGGTTTCCACTAAATTCACAAACTTAGTGTTTTGTTTTTTCTCAGCTTCATCTGCTTCATCTGTCACAAAGGTTGTGACCCCTCGTGGATGCGCTGGGTGTCCGAGAGATTATGTTCAATAGGCTCTAATTACACTGAACAAATATATAAACACAACATGTAAAGTGTTGGTCCCATGTTTCATGAGCTGAAAAAAAATAATCCAGAAATGTTCCATACACACAAAAAAGCGTATTTCTCTCAAATGTTGTGCACACATTTGTTTACATCCCTGTTAGTGATAATTTCTCATTAGCCAAGATAATCCATATCAAGAAGCTGATTAAACAGAATGATCATTACACAGGTGCACCTTGTGCTAGGGACAATAAAGGACACTTTAAAATGTGCAGTTTTGTCACGCAACACAATGCCACAGATGTCTCAGGTTTTGAGGGATTGGCATGCTGACTGCAGAAATGTCCACCAGAGCTGTTGCCAGAGAATTGAATGTTAATTTCTCTACCATAAGCTGCCTTCAACTGCGTTTTAGAGAGTTGGGCAGTATGTTCAACCAGTTTTACAACCGCAGACCACATGTAACCACGCCAGCCCAGGACCTCCACACACGGCTTCTTCACCTCGTCTGAGGGGGGTGGTGCTGAGGAGTATTTCTGTCTGTAATAAAGCCCTATTGTGGGGAAAAACTCATTCTGATTGGCTGGGCCTGGCTCCCCAGTGGGTGGGCCTGGCTGCCAAGTGGCTGCATCCCTGCCCAGTCATGTGAAATCCATAGATTAGGGCCTAATGAATTTATTTCAATTGACTGATTTCCTTCTATGAACTGTAACTCAGTAAAATCTTTGAAATTGTTACATGTTGTGTTTATGTTTTTGTTCAGTATACTTACCCATGAATGTGCACTGTTGAAAATAAATCTCCACTCAATGTTATTGCTAGCACTTGCCACCAAAATAAAGTGTACCATCTGGGTTAACTTGGTCATCCCAGCTGAGGATAAACACACTATTTCAAGCATAGTACATCATGTTTCCCTAAATACAATGTAATTAGTAGGTGTTACACAGGATTTAGCCAGTTCAAATTAAGTGTATCTTGAGGGGTACTTACTTGTAATTAATGTGTACTTATAAAATGCACTATCCATCCTGATAAACCTGGCCTAATTTTAAAGCTTCTGGTCCAAGTGGGAGGATAAACACGCTAGTACAACACAGAGTACATGTAATATCTGCATGTAATTACTAGGTGTTTCACAGGTTTCTGCTAGTTAAAATAATAATAATAATAATAATAATAATAATATGCCATTTAGCAGACGCTTTTATCCAAAGCGACTTAAAGTCATGCGTGCATACATTTTTTGTGTATGGGTGGTCCCGGGGATCGAACCCACTACCTTGGCGTTACAAGCGCCGTGCTCTACCAGCTGAGCTACAGAGGACCAAATGAAGTGTATCTTGAGGGGTACTTACTTGTAATTAATGTGTATACAGTACATTACCCATCCTGACAACCTGGCCCTCATTTGAAAGGTTCTTGAAGTTTCACTTCATTTTTATAAGTGAATCTTATATTTCAATATTTGATTTGGACGGGCAAGGAGGTACGGTAGGGCGGGCCAGGCCCCCTAAGTCCCGACCATAATGACGGACCTAGGGCCAAGACACATTTCTTCAGCCTCCTGAGGTTGAAGAGGCGCTGTTGCTCCTTCTTCACCACGCTGTCGATGTACGGGGACCATTTCAGGTCCTCGGTGATGTGCATGTTGAGGAATTTGAAGCTTTTGACCCTCTCCACTGTAGTCCACGATCAGCTCTTTCATTTTGTTGACATTGAGGGAGAGGTTATTTTCCTGGCACCACTCCACCAGGGCTCTCACTTCCTCCCTGTAGGCTGTCTCCGTTGTTGTTGGTAATCAGGCCTACCACTGTTGTGTTGTCAGCAAACTTGATGATTGAGTTGGAGACGTGCATAGCCACGCAGTCATGAGTGAACATGGAGTACAGGAGGGGTCTGAGCACGCACCTCTGTGGGGCCCCCGTGTTGAGGATCAGCGTGGCGGAGGTGTTGTTGCCTACCTTCACTACCTGGGGTCGGCCCGTCAGGAAGTCTAGGACCCAGTTGCAGGAGTTCAGAGCCAGGGCCCTGAGCTTAGTGATGAGCTTGGAGGGCACTATGGTGTTGAAGGCTAAGCTGTAGTTGATGAACAGCATTCTCACATAGGTATTCCTCTTGTCCAGGTGGGATAGGGCAGTGTGCAGTACAATGGCGATTGCGTCGTCTGTGGATCTGTTGGGGCGGTATGCAAATTGTAGTGGGCCTAGGGTGTTGGGTAAGGTGGAGGTGATATGATCCTTAACTAGCCTCTCAAAGCACTTCATGATGATAGAAGGGCGATAGTCATTCAGTTCAGTTACCTTCACTTTTTTGGGTACAGGAACAATGGTGGATATCTTGAAGCAAGTGGGGACAACAGACTGGGATAGGGAGAGATTGAATATGTCCATAAACACTCCAGCCAGCTGGTCTGCACATGCTCTGAGGACGCGGCTTGGGATGCTGCGGGGCTGTGGCACCTGTCCTCCCCTGTTGCTGATTTGAATCTGCAGAACATTGTCTCAGGGCTGCCTTTGTATAGGGGCAGCTCATTAACCCCAATGCTTCTCAGGTGTGGGGGGCTTGGCTCAGGTCCCTAATGCTGCGTTCATAACGAAGTGGGAAGGTGGTAATTACCAGTTGTGAAGTCGTGAATACCATTTGGATGCATCCACGTCCTTTGAACTCGTTGAGAAATGGCGATTGGCCAAAAAGCTGCATCAACCATAAACTAAAAGTACAGCTATCATGCTTGTAAACAAATTATAGTGTTAAAAAACCATATGAATAGATTGCCTCTTACATTTAACTGCCGAAAACCACCTTCCCACTTGGTTATGAACGCAACTAGGTGCAGGATTCAGATACCTTTATCGTGAAAAATATGGACTTTTGGGCATTTATTGTTATGGTGATAAACTGCACTACAGGAGTGGTTAAGAACTTGGAAGGATTACTATCATCGTAGCTGCAGCTGAACGATTCTTGGGAGTGAGGGATGTAAAGGGTGAACGGCTGCATGAAGTACTGGCAGGAGCATTGGCATCCTCTCAGGTCCCCGGATCTTTGTAGGGCTCTGAGTATTTTTAGTTTTGTATACTGTTTTCGGACGTTAGAGGGCGTTATACATTTTTGTTTTCCCATTTCTGTTTTGGATTTCCACCTTTTGTTTTCTGAGTAGGCCTGAGTAGGCCTAACCCTAACCCAAAACAACTTTTCAGGATGTAGACCTCCCTAAAACCCCACTGAAGAAGAAGGAGGTTGTGAATGCAGCATTATTAAAGGTAGACTCAGCGATGTGACATAGATGCAGAAAGTAAACAGCATAGTGGGTCAATTTCAGCAACAACTAAGAGCGTTGAAGTGTGAGGCTCAACTTCTTCGCTGTTTTGGTCCCTTGGCTTCCATACTGTACACAGTGTAAAGCGAACCCATGCACATGCGCAGATACTGTGTGTGACTGTGTGAGAGCGAAGTGTGGCATCTCACTCATTTAAATCTCCGGTGCAGCTCGTGGCTACGTCATTTCACTGAGTCTACCCTGAAGAAGGCACGGTGATGCTGAAACATTGCTGGTTTACCCAATAAATTACTTGGAGTTTGTATATAGAGTGTGCGACTCTCTTTATTTATTTTTATTGCTGAATCTACCTTTAACACTCATTCCCTCATTCACTCATTTGGGGTTGGTTGTCACTATCAACTCCATTATAACTATTTGGGGGGTTGGTTGTTACAATCTAACCCATTATAACTACATTATTCGTGGACATTGCCGTTGCCAGTATACAATATATCCCAAGCTCCATTCTGGGCTTGTGCTATAAAGAGCTCCCTTCCTTGTCTCTCTCTCACACACATATTTTTTCTGTCACATACCTACACACGCAAACATGCACGTGCAAACACACGCATACACACACACAAATGTAATCAAAACGTCATATGTTGTTCTCGATGAATGAAATGCTGCATTTTGTTAGGAATATTGTTCGATCAAAGAAAGGCTTTTTCTAAGACTGTATGGTATAGGCTATTGCTTAGTTTCTAAAGGAATAAGCCACTAGCAAACATTGTGACAACCAACCCCATACTGTGTGACATCCAACCCTGCTAATAACTCCATGTTTGAATAAGGAAGATAAACATGGTCCCCATTTCAACCCAAGACCTTGGTCTTTCTATTAATGTTGAAAAGATTATTGTAAGATATACTGGTGCCTGATAATACACATGAGTAAAGAGTGTGACAACCTCAACCCCGGTCCTGGTCTCCCCCACAGCCTTGATAGTCTATACTTACCTGTGGTTGAACAAAACTTTTTGAGTGGAGTAGTTATCCAAGCAACAAATTGTGATAACTGTGCAAGGGGGTGAATCATGGTGGCACTTTACCGGGCTATCAAGTAGGTCCCGACATTAATACGAATTCAGTTTCTCACAAGATATAAAAATAATACATAAGTGATTGGTATTTCCTGTAACTTTCTGAAGAAGCAATGGCATGGGAATGCCTGTCTGTGTGGTGCACGCTTGTCTATCACTTTGTGTAGCCAGTTAGCCAGTTCGCTCAACCTTATTCATGGTTTCCTTGCACATAAAGGTGGTGGAATTATGAGGGAATTAAGTCAAGATCAGAATATGTTTATCTGTAGACACACTGGTCCGCCACGCCTCCATGTCTTAGATCTCCACCTTGAAAGAAAAGTGGGGTGAATAGCATGCTATTTTCATGCTTAAATTCAAGGTCAGAATATGCATAGAGGAAAAGTGCATCAAAATAAATAACATTCTATTTATGGCTTAACTGGGGTCGGAATCAGGCCTTAGGTGCGGAATTAAATGAGAACCACACACATTTAAAAAAAAGTGTTAGTTTAAAAATTTTTGGGATTTTATTTATGCGTTGACATGGACTCAGAACATCTAATTTTGATGTTTCTTTATAAATAATTGGAATTTTGAGAGTTAATAACTGAATCCGAAACCAGGAAAAGTAAAACAGAGAAACTCAATTTGGGAAAAATCTCAACGGAATTGGGGGGAGGTATGACATGTCTTGTATGACAAATGGTGTGTTGTGTTCTTCTGTCTTGGAATATTAGTCACCCATCATCAGCTCCTACAAGATCATAGAAATCACGTTCAGTCCTTCAACCCCCTCCCTCATACCCGCTCTCAAATTTTTCTCCTTCTTTATATTCCGGCTCATTCTTGTTTTATTGCGAGGAAGAGGCCCTCTTTGTTTGTGCTGTTGTCTCTTTAGGATGGGGATGTTAGGTGGGAAATTCTAGTTTTGGTTTTGGAAGGAGAAGTGGGGGCATCTGGTTGGGTGTACTCACCAGATACCCTTATTCACCCCTAGTCCCTCATCCTCTGTCCCTTGGGGGGCCACATGCACTGTGGGGTGTCCTGGGCACCGTTAGCCTTTTGTCTGTCAAACAATGCCCCCCCCCCCCCCCCCCAACACTGGATAGGGACAGCACAGCGGCTTGGGCTTTCATGTTGTTCATTGTGCATTCATAGCATAAGGCTGTCCCTGACCCCCATTGCACCCCGTTTCCACACACACAACCAATGGATCACGGGTTGTCTCTCCAATGTGACCCACAGACCAGGGTATAACTTCGACCTTGGCTTGATCCAATACTCTGACCATAACTGTTCCATATTATGTCAACAACGTGGGTAATTTTTTTTTTAATGAACTCTGTTATTTATATGTCGCTTTGGATAAAAATAATCTGTTAAGTGAACTAAATAGTACCATACCATACTACCATGGTAATAGTACCATATTATTTCATTGTGCTGCCCCTGCATCTTGAAGCATTGCCACATTTTGGCCTCCATGCTGAATTGGGGTGAGGGGGATGCTACCCCAATTGGATGTCCCACTCCAGTCTTCTCTGTATGGGCTGGGCCTCCTAGGAAGGCTTCTTTGTGGTTTATAACCACGGTAGACAGAAATAGGTCAGGCTGTCATTTTGTGTTTGACCATCACACCTCTAGCCTCTGATCCAGTGGTAGGATGCAGAGGTATAGCACACACATGCACGCGCACACTCACACACACATTCAGACACAAAAACACACACATTTTAAATACTTCATTTGAATCCACAAATTACATTACAATCCAAAGACCACACTGTCAGTCTAAAGTACAAGGCCAAGACTGCCACACACACACACACACACACACACACACACACACACACACACAAACAAACACAAATACACAGACACACAACCCTAACCCTAATTATAAACCCAATCCTAAAGCTAACCCCTATGCCTAAAATAGGCTTTGTTCTCTTGGGGACCTGGGAAATGTCCCCACGAGTGAGAATTTTCCTTGTTTTACTATCCTTGTGGGGAATTTACCTGGTTAAATAAAGGTGAAATAAAATACAATATTTTTGGGGGGGAGATTTCTGGTACCCATGATTTCTGGTCATTTCAATCTTACACATGGGGACTCCCTAAAAACCCACCACTTCAATACAAGTGACTTTTTTGTAGAATGTTAGGAGAGCATTTTCGCTAACCCTAACCCTTTTCCTAACCTTAACCTAATTATTCTAACCTGCTACGTTAATTCTAGTGACCTGCTACGAAAAAGTTGTAGCTGTATCGAAGTGGCATGTTTTTAGGGAATCTCCTTACACATGAGTGACTTATAGAGGATAGGGGCTTTGCAAAGTTGTGGAAAAGAGTCCTTGACTTGTAAAAATGATGTATACTGTTAATCTTGTCTGTGGGTGAATGGGTTATTGGTCATTCTCTACATTGTCCCAGAAATGTGAATGTCATCTTGACATAGTTCTGAAAGACATTCTAATACCGTATTTTATCCAAGACACTGGGTCAATATACACTGAGTGTACAAAACATATAATATTGAGTACCCCCTGCCCCCCCCCCCCCCCCCCCCTTTGCCCTCAGAACAGCCTCAATTTGTCGGGGCATGGACTCTACAAGGTGTCTAAAGCATTACACAGGGATGCTGGCCCATGTTGACTCCAATGCTTCCCACAGTTGTGTCAAGTTGGCTGGATGTTATTTGGGTAGTGTAGACCATTCTTGATACACACAGGAAACAGTTGAGCGTGAAAAAGCCAGCAGCGTTGCAGTTCTTGACACAAACCGGTGTGCCTGGCACCTACTACCATTCACGCTCTGAATGGCACACATACACAATCTATGTTTCAATTGTCTCAAGGCTTGAAAATAATTTTTTTACCTGTCTCCTCTCCTTCATCTACACTGATTTAAGTGAATTTAACGAGTGACATCAATAAGGGATTATAGCGTTCACCTGGATTCATCTGGTCAGTCTATGCCATGGAAAGAGCAGCTGTCCTTAATGTTTTGTACACTCAGTGTACACTACAATATCGTTTCATTTTGCACAGTATCATGACACTCCTTTATGTGCGACGCTCCCTTAGCGCTAACGTGATTTCATTGGCTAAGATGAAGATCTGACCCGCTGCTCCTTGCTTCGTTCGCTGTCAAATTCGCTGTACGCGAGGCATTCGTGAACAGGAAGAAAAATGCTTGATTCTGTTGGATGAAAGATGCAGTAGGAGAGAGTTTCTAAACAGCCTTTCGAATATTAGTTAAATAAATGCCCTGAGTGATTAGCTAACGTTATATTGCTTGCTTCATACAATATATCGATGAAACTAACTCAATTTGAACAGCATTCCAATGTTGGAATATTGCCTTGATGATAACTCACTAACTCATTGGTAAGTACACATCCATTCATCGCGACGTTTGTGAGAGGAGATAGCTAATTTAGGTACTGTACTGTAGCTAGCTAGTCTGCTGCAAATCGGGTTAGCTAGCTAGCTAACGTTAGTTATCTCTTGCCACCTAACGTTTAGTTGATGGAAGCCGGTTAGCCACTAGCATCGTTGTTTTAGTTATAGTTATATGCATGTACCTAATGTACAGTATTGATTCATTAGCTAACGTTAACATTCAGCTGGTATCAGATACCTAACGTTAACTACCTAGTTAGTTACCTTGTTGTTCTAACTACTGTAGCTAGCTAAAGTAACTGGGTGGTTGGCCAAAGTTGCCAATCCAGTGGCGGAGGTCTAATCGAAACCGGCTTGCATTTCCTGCTAACTAGGTATTTTGCACTCATAAACAATCTGATCAAATCAAATTGGAGTAGGAACTGTAAGAGATATAGCTAGCTACTCTACTGTAGCTTCGTATCCGTGTGCAATGCATACAGTAGGTTATGGTACAGTGAGTAGGTATGTATTTTTCGTCTCACTTTCCCGTGGTGTCCTCTCTTTGCAGACGCTCCCTACGCTTCAAATCATCCCAGCTTTCAGCCCGCCTCCAACGGCTCGAGCACAGGACCTCATTGCTGGGTGGCTGCTTACTGTGTTCTGGCTCACGGGGAGACGAACTGGACCGACCACTGACACCGTAGTCGGCACAGCTTTCCCAGGGTTGCAACTCTCCCTGCGGTTGCACAGGACTAGGACGGTCGAGGGCATAGGCCCAGTGCTCGACAGCATTTAGGGAAACCTCCCATTCACTATCTCATCCAACCAATTCAGAGTGGTTATGGAGTTGGAGGTGAGCCGAACCGAGCTGGAAGGTCCCGATGCTCCCCAGTCTCTGAGACACGAGAGGAGCCTCGGACTGCTCACCACGAAGTTCGTTACTTTGCTGCAGGAAGCGAAAGACGGGGTGCTCGATCTCAAAGTAGTGAGTGATGATGGGCTTCATCTCTTTTGACTGTCTTGACTGTGAGAATTATTAGCTATGGGTTGTTTATGTTTTAGTGTCGTCGCAAAGTCTGCAATCTTATGACCTATATAAGTCTAAGGACTGCCTGGTTTGGTTGAAATTGATATTGCTGCATAGTGCTGTAACAGATGTGCAACAAACTCCGAGGAGATGCAGTCTGTGGAATATGACATAGACACAAACACCAGCGTTTCCGTTAGAAACATTTGTGACATGCCTCGTAAACAACAGGTGTAGACTAACTGTGTAATGCTTAAAGGGATACTTCGTGATTTCGGCAATGATGCCCATTATCTACTTCCCCAGAATCAGATGAACTCGTGGATACCATTTTTATGTCTCTGTGTCCAGTATGAAGGACGTTTGAGGTAGTTTCGCGAGCCAATGCTAACTAGCGTTAGCGCAATGACTGGAAGTCTATGGGTATCTGCTAGCATGCTAGCAGATACCACAGACTTCCACTCATTATGCTAACGCTATTTACCAATTGTGCTAGCACTAGTTATCAAATTCCTTCAAACTGCACGCAGAGACATTAAAATGGTATCCACAAGTTCATCTGACTCTGGGGAAGTAGATAAAGGGCCTCATTGCTAAAATCCCGAAGTATCCCTTTAAATGGCGAATGGGAGGCATGCTTCAATTACCAGTTGAGAAATTAAAAAATAGTTGCTATTTTTAATCATGGCCATCAAAACAGTTTTTAACACGTGATTGCATTTACAATTGTTGCGCAATGACACTCCAGCAGCAACGAGCTGAGGATCTGCAGCAGCAGCTCTAGCGCTGTCTTACAAGGGATCTTCCGCTCCAAATGGGCTCTGTAATAAGATACATGACGACTAACGAAAATACACACGTCCCAATTTAATTCCCCTAAATTTTGTAAATTAAAGCTGCACGATGCAGAAATCGATCCACCATTTCCTGGTTGCAAAAATTCTAATAGTTCGCCTAATTTCAATTTATGTGACAAAACAAGCAAGTATAGTGTAGAGAATCATTATACCATCTAAACCGCTGTGATATATATTTTCCATAACCAAAAATATTGTATTTTCAGCAGTTTGAAGCTGGTGTACAAAACTGAAAGTAAAAGATGAAAAAACGAAACTTAAGAACAGGAAGCATAGAAATAGCGCACATAGAACAGATCTACCGCTTCTTAGACTTGCTTTCAATGAGAATGACAGATCTGTAACTCACATTTCTATGTGAATTTGGTCGCGTTGCCCAAAAAGTTACATATTGCAGCTTTAACCTATAGACCGATGAGCATGACGGTCAAATGTATTTCCATCAACTGATATTTCAATCAATGAATAAAAATTATTATTTTGTAATGGGATGGCTTTTTCTCCCGGGCAATTTGACCAGCAACAATTTTATTTATCGGCATTTCATTTTTTTTATCGGACAAAAGCTGGCAATTACACATGCACTGCGATCGTGATGATTTATACTCTAAAATAAAATAGAAGCTTAAACTCTAATATAAAACAGTATAAAACTAAGTGTAAAACTGTTACATTATCTAGGTTAATGTCAGTAAGGAGTTTGAGAAATAAAAGAGAGGGTAAAACACTGAAAGAGAGTGTGTGTAAAAGAGAGACAAGCCGTGTCTCATCGCTCAGCGGGTGGCTTTGTCACGGTCTGTCATTATTGTCCGCATTGTTTAGTCCCCCCTCTGATAGGCACATAGGGTTGTGACCTCTCCTATTACTGGCTACCAGGGCTATGACCCATCCAGTGATTGGTTGACAGGCCTCAGTCTCACAGACTCTGACCTTTGTGATTTGTTATTAACCCCACGCTGGATGATGCATCCCCCCCCTAAGGAGAATAGCCTTGGTAGGGACATTTGGGTGCTTGCGTTTTAAAATAATTCATTAAGTTATTTTGCTCCTGATGAGAGAGGGTGACCTTTGACAGTTGCGTTGTGAGTAATGTTGTTTTTCCTGCTCTTGTAGGCAGCAGACACCCTGGCCGTCAGACAGAAGAGGCGCATCTATGACATCACCAATGTGCTGGAGGGCATCGGCCTGATCGAGAAGAAGTCCAAGAACAGTATTCAGTGGAAGTGAGTAAGTGTGTGTATGTTCGCGCGCTTGTATGTGTGTAGGTATGCACGCAGTATGTGCTTACATTTCTCTACACTCTCTGTCTAAGGGGAGTTGGGCCAGGCTGTAACACAAGGGAGATTGGTGACAGGCTGATTGACCTGAAGTCGGAGCTTGAAGATCTGGATATGAGGGAAAGTGAGCTGGATCAGCAGAGGGTGTGGGTCCAACAAAGCATCAAGAACGTGACCGAGGACACACACAATAGTCCATATCCTTACTATGTACCCACATACTCATACCTACACCAACATCTAAATTGTTACCCCAACCTAACCTTACATAGGTATCCATGTCAGTCCACAGTTCACACCATTAGAAACGTATTGAAAAGAGCTGCAGCTCCATCTTGTCTGTACAATAGCAGAGGATACACTTGCCAGCGTTAACACTGTTATAATACTCTGTTAAGTGTAAAGGTGCGTGTCTGACCTTAACTCTGACCAACTCTGGCCTATGTTAACCATGAGGACATCTGCAGCTGCTTCAAAGATGATACCCTCTTGGCGGTGCGTGCGCCCTCTGGTACGCAGCTGGAGGTGCCCATACCTGAAGCTGTAAGTTCGATTAGTTTCTGCCTCCTCCTCCTCCTCCCCCTAGTCAGTCTGTGTCAGTCTTCTGTGTGTGTTTGTCTCCACTTTTAGGTGCAAAACGGTCAGAGGAGGTATCAGATCCATCTGAAGAGCACTTCTGGGCCCATTGATGTAATGCTTATCAACAAGGACCCAGTTAACTCCACCCCCATGGTGCTGCCAGTCCCACCCCCTGAGGAAATGCTGCAGAACGCCAAGTCTGCTGCAGCCTCTGCTGACACAACCACTGCCACTAACACACCCACCCACACATATGTCAAGACCACCCAGAGTCTGGCCACCGGCAAGCCTAAAGCAAATACAGCAGCTAAGCCATCAGGTGACCTCACTGTTATATCTCTCATGGTCTGCTAAACTCTCAATACAATATCGTTGAATTGTCCCATGTCCACCTCTGTGTCCATATAACTCTCTCTCTCGCTCACTCCCTCTCTCTCCCTCTCCTGACCAGACACCCCCAGCACTGAAAAACCTGATCAGCAACCACCATTGGATACCCGGTCCCTCCAGTCTTCTGCTTCATTGGACAACAACTCGACTGTCTTTGAACCAATCAAATCCGATTCATCTGACTGTGAGTTAGAATTCAGTTTATCTGTGTGTGCGCGTGTGCATGTTGTGTGGTAGCAGCAATCGGGTTGGGCGATATTACGATAGTATCGGATATCGAAGATGATTGGCAGCCAGCGTCGACGGAGACGACATTGTGATGCGACAGATGATGTATAGCCTATTTCAACTTGACTGCATAACCTATTTCAATTAATATGTTATAAACAATTTACAGAATGCAAGAGAACAATTTAGACAGAGCTAAGATTTTCACCAAAGTGCCGCAAAATGTCCAGTCAGAAAATGTTATTTTTTTCCTCTCAATGTTGGATGATCTGGGCCCTATAGCCGAAGCCTATTTTATTTTTTATCGCAGACACTCAGGTGTGTAATTATTTTAAAAGCCAAATGTTGTCTCTTCTCTCCATTTGATATGAATATGACTTACGTTTTTATGCATGCTGGCTTTCTCCCGCAGTGCTACTTCATGATCTAACGGCGTTCTAGGCTATCTCAAAGTTGTAGCTTGTTTTTGAATAATGAGATGTAGAACAAACAAAAGCAAGATAGAAAAATCCAACGAGTCGTTTGAACAAACCTTACAGCTGAACAAAGCTTAGTCTATTGTCAAATGATGCATGCAACTCTCCTCCTTGCCGTTGTGAACCAAACGGCTAAAAGCCAAATCCTACTAATTAAAATAGCCTATCAAAAGCATGAAGTTAAAATGATGAAGACTATTTCCCAAATAGGCTATTCTAATGAAGTGTTTAACATCCTAAAGTTGCAGCTTTCAAATGGAAACATTTGTGAAAAGTAGTTTATAGGCAATTCTCTATCACAGCTTTATTTTGAATGACAAATATTACAGGCAACAATAAGTGAAATTGAGCAAACAATAACAAGATGGAAAAATCAAATGAGAAGTCAAAATAACTTACAGCTGAGCAAAGCTTATGAAAGAAACGATGTGTAGAGTTGGCCTATTTCCATAGCCTATTATTAGCAATGCAGGCTACAACCTACCTATACAACGTATAGAAGCCTAGGCCTAATAAGAGAGGAAGATTAGGTACAAATGTGAATCATTGAATAATTATCCAGTTCTGAGGACAGCAGAGTTGCATGCTCTGCAGCCGGCCCTTGATGATTTACAACCCATCACAGGACGTACAGCCAGCTAGGATCCTTGACTGTCACTTGTGCTTCGGCACACAGACTAGGGCAGGGCGATATATCGAATTTCTAATTTATGTTTTTGCGCGATATTCCAAATGCCTGTATCTCAGAATAGTGTTTATGTCCTTTTGTTGTCTTTTTGGTCCCGTCTCCTTCGCTCCTTCTGTGCTGTGTGCACCTTCCCATTTACACCAGAGATCTACAGTGGGGAGAACAAGTATTTGATACACTGCCGATTTTGCAGGTTTTCCTACTTACAAAGCATGTAGAGGTCTGTAATTTTTATCATAGGTACAGTTCAACTGTGAGAGACGGAATCTAAAACAAAAATCCAGAAAATCACATTGTATGATTTTTAAGTAATTAATTTGCATTTTATTGCATGACATAAGTATTTGATCACCTACCAAACAGTAAGAATTCCGGCTCTCACAGACCTGTTGGTTTTTCTTTAAGAAGCCCTCCTGTTCTCCACTCATTACCTCTATTAACTGCACCTGTTTGAGCTCGTTACCTGTATAAAAGACACCTGTCCACACACTCAATCAAACAGACTCCAACCTCTCCACAATGGCCAAAACCAGAGAGCTGTGTAAGGACATCAGGGATAAAATTGTAGACCTGCACAAGGCTGGGATTTGCTACAGGACAATAGGCAAGCAACTTGGTGAGAAGGCAACAACTGTTGGCGTAATTATTAGAAAATGGAAGAAGTTCAAGATGACGGTCAATCACCCTCGGTCTGGGGCTCCATGCAAGATCTCACCTCGTGGGGCATCAATGATCATGAGGAAGGTGAGGGATCAGCCCAGAACTACACGGCAGGACCTGGTCAATGACCTGAAGAGAGCTGGGACCACAGTCTCAAAGAAAATCATTAGTAACACACTACGCCGTCATGGATTAAAATCCTGCAGCGCACGCAAGGTTCCCCTGCTCAAGCCAGCGCATGTCCAGGCCCGTCTGAAGTTTGTCAATGACCATCTGGATGATCCAGAGGAGGAATGGGAGAAGGTCATGTGGTCTGATGAGACAAAAATAGAGCTTTTTGGCCTAAACTCCACTCGCCGTGTTTGGAGGAAGAAGAATGATGAGTACAACCCCAAGAACACCATCCCAACTGTGAAGCATGGAGGTGGAAACATCATTCTTTGGGGATGCTTTTCTGCAAAGGGGACAGGACGACTGCACCGTATTGAGGGGAGGATGGATGGGGCAATGTATCGCGAGATCTTGGCCAACAACCTCCTTCCCTCAGGAAGAGCATTGAAGATGGGTCGTGGCTGGGTTTTCCAGCATGACAACGACCCGAAACACACAGCCAGGGCAACTAAGGAGTGGCTCCGTAAAAAGCACCTCAAGGTCCTGGAGTGGCCTAGCCAGTCTCCAGACCTGAACCCAATAGAAAATCTTTGGAGGGAGCTGAAAGTCCGTATTGCCCAGCGACAGCCCCGAAACCTGAAGGATCTGGAGAAGGTCTGTATGGAGGTGTGGGCCAAAATCCCTGCTGCAGTGTGTGCAAACCTGGTCAAGACCTACAGGAAACGTATGATCTCTGTAATTGCAAACAAAGGTTTCTGTACCAAATATTAAGTTCTGCTTTTCTGATGTATCAAACACTTATGTCATGCAATAAAATGCCAATTTAATTACTTAAAAATCATACAATGTGATTTTCTGGATTTTTGTTTTAGATTCCGTCTCTCACAGTTGAAGTGTACCTATGATAAAAATTACAGACCTCTATATGCTTTGTAAGTAAGAAACACTGCCGATTTTGCAGGTTATCAAATACTTGTTCTCCCCACTGTATATATAATGACAAGATACTAATGTCTCTTCCCTAACAATGGGAGTCATTGTCCCAAAGGTGGGATGGCAGGTGACAAGCTTAGGTCCAAAATAAGCCCATAGAAACGCATTGGGTTTATTTTGGACAGATTTTTGCGAGTGAAACATTTGTCAACATTTGTCAAACCTCTCACTTCGCCTCTTCCTCTCTGTTTACACATACACACCAAGCCCCTCTCCCTGCCACTCACAACAACAAAGATGAGAGATCACTTCTTCCTCTCTGACAAGCGGGCTTCAACTCGCTATTTGCATTTGAGGTTTGGTCCAACAGAATCGGTCATATGGACACCGAAATACCTTGAGACATTATTTTACTGTAATTATTTTACTTTCTAACGGTACCCTTTTTATGTCTCAACTCCTCAAATTGCGCGCAGAGCAGACACTACTAAAAACGGGAGTATCAATGAACATTTCATTCTGCTCAGTTTGTCACACGCGCATTGCGGTACCATGTACCGCTAGCAGCATTTTAGTCAAATATTGTTATGCTAGCTGTCTAATTTGTTTATGAGACCTGTGTAAATGTTCTATAATGCCTGCTACAAGAAGTTAGTCATTATTAGTGAATGTGCATTATGCATGGTTCTGGTAAAATTTGTAACAAAAAGGCAATTTTCATAGACTGACTTGAAAGCCAGATCAGTGATTATTGCAAAAAAGCATGTTAAATTATTTAGATACAATTATATTATTAGTGGGTCTTATGGTTGTGGAAGGCTTATTTTTAGCCTAGGTAGAATTTCACAAGCCCTGAATTCATTCGATTATTGCTGACTGTTTGAAATGCAGTGTTATTTGCCCTTTAATTGTACAACAAAGCTTATTTTGAGAAAACATTTGTAAAAAATCAAAGAATCGAGATGATTTTTAGGCTATGTCGCCCAGACCTAATACCGGCACACACCTCTTTGGTGCCACAGCTCCAACCGAGAGGAATACACTATTAAAAAAGATTGGGCTCCAAAATATATTTTGTCATGATTCCTCTCGTCCCTCCCGTAGCATGCGAGCTCGCTAGAGGTCCTTTTTTGCAGATTAAAAAAAAATAATATTTGTTTAACCTTAAAAAAAAATAAACATTAATTAAATTGTGGGGTTGGCCAATAGGGGACGATACCATCGTACATCACAATGTTTTATGGGTACTTAATCACGATAGGACAATGGTTGACATCGCCCAACCATAAGCAGCAATGTGATGGAGGGAGATAAACCTTGGCACTGGGCTAGTACTCCAACGGTCTCTCACAAACACACACGTAACGTACATTGTTTATCTGTTTAGTAAGCACACACTTCCGACCACTGTTTTTTTTACATTAAAACCCTGGCTATGCCCAATGCACTGTAACACAGGAAGCATCTGTGTGGCAACAAATGATGTACAATGCCTGCCTGCTATAGAAATGTGTGTGTGTGTGTGTGTGCAAGCTGTTTTATTTTTGCTTGTTTAATAAATGTACACAGGAAAACGGTGTGTGAAAGGGCTCTACCTTATAAAAACAACCTCTCGTGTGCTTGTATGGTGTTCATATTGTGCCTTGTGTTTTTCAGTGCTGGATTTCCCCAAATACTTTTCTGACATGTTTGACCCCGCTAAAGGTACTGTTTGTGACTGCATGTGTGTGTGCATGTGTATCGTGTCTTAAACGTTATTTAAATGTATCCAAACAGACCCTTGCATTGTATTTCAGGTAATTAAGTTAATGATAAACCGTGTCTTTATGTGTACAGCAGACACTCTCTCACCCCCCCCCCCCTCTCTCTCTCTGTAGAGATGGTGAGTGCAGATCTACTAGAGGAACTTATGGCTTCAGAAGGTGAGTCTAAAACGGATGATGTTATAACCACCTTTACTTTGACTAGATGATTCCAGTTATTCATGTATATATCCCACTCTCTCCCACTCTCTCTGCCAGTGTTCTCTCCACTCCTCCGCCTCTCTCCTCCCCCGGGGGACCATGACTACATCTATAACCTGGATGAGAGCGAGGGCCTCTGCGACCTCTTCGACATCCCCATCCTCAACCTTTGACCTATGAACCATGGGTAATCAGGCTCACATGAAGAGGCCTTTTTAAAGAAAGAAAATAACACTTTTTTAAAACAATTCTTTGAGGACTAACAAACAGATGAAGTGGTCTATTTTTGGAGTCTTGTAGTAGAAGCTGAATTGATGAACAGTTTTTGATAATTTTCATACTCTTTATTTTTGTCGCGTCCCCTTCGTTGATGTCTGAACAGGAAGTAATTTAGGTGATGCAACTTATCCTGGAGAGCAGCCCTCCCTTACTGGCTTATAGGCTTTAATGATGTTGTGGAATATATTTTTGGATCTGTGCTACTGAAGCGGCAGTGGATGTGTTTTTAAAAGTTGAGTTGTGCTACATTTGGAGCGAGTAAAGATGGCTTGGGTTGAGGAAAGGAAATGAATGGGATGCTCAAGGCAAAATCAACCACTACACCTAGGCACTTATGTACATCTGAAACTGTTGGATAGGTAGAGCTATTACCATATTGTAGACCTAGGGGTAGGGAGGGATAGGTGCTGTGAGGAGCTGCAATGAGCTGTACATGTGAGGAGTGCAGCTACTCCAGTGCCCACATAGTGGTGCTAGAGTCACAGCAGGAAGAGAAGATCAGCTCCCTCACCTGCCGCACCATAGTCTCTCCTCAGGCACACAAGACCAGCCACAACACCAGCCACAACACCACAATATACTGACAACAACATGTAAATCCATTAAAAGCCTTTACCAGTCCTAATCTATTGATACTATTGATGAGGCTTACAGTTCTCTTCAGTTGCTGGTGCATTTTATATCTTGTCTGTTTCTCCCTCAAAGTGTATGTGTGTGTGTGAGCATGGGGAGAGGTTTTTTATTTGTAATTTTCACAAGTCTCAACTCTGAATTCTATTGTAAAATGCTCTTTATTTTGGTGTATTTTTATACTGAACTGACACTGTCAAGGAACAGTACATATATATTTTGTCTGTCTCTGTGTTTTGACATCCTTATCCAGATTCAACTATGATGATATGTGTTTGTTCAGGAAGTTCAGTAGTGAATATTTTTCTAATGTAGTGTCAAATCTGCTGTTTCATTTGTATTGTTTGGTTGTATTGCATATTTCTGTTTGTAACCTGCTCATGTTCTGATGAGTAAGTTCTCATGAGTTCACATCAGGGGTGAACTGGAACCAGAAATCGGTCTGGGAATTTTTGTCACCCCGGCCTATCTGTTCGGGGACGTATATTTTTGGTCAGAGTCTGTGAAATGGGACGTGTGTGTGTGTGTGTGTGCGTGCGTGCACGTCTTGTATCAAGCTCCTGTTTTGTAGCTTGTTGTGGGAGAGGAAAAGTTAAATAGAAAGGCTGAACTATTCTACAGGTGATATGTTGGTTGTATACATAAATGTGTTTATTTTTCTATATCAGGAATATACTAATTGTAACCCCTATCTCCTCCAATTCTACAATGTATAAGTTGCAGATTGACATACATGCACCAGTCTTTGTTATCCTATGTGCAAACAACCTCAGCATGCAGCCACAAATCCACTGAGTAAACCTGCCTATGTTTTTATACGCTAAGTGAGGCTCAGAGAATATTTGTTTTAGAAATGGGCGGTCACTCCTGATTACCGGTATGAATTTAAAAGATTATATTAAAACCTTTTTGAATTTTGTCTTTCTTTTATTGCATCACACAACAGGCACACCTTTGTCTACTTAGTTGACACCATGAGGAGCATAATATTATGTTAAGTGGCTGGCATGGCATGTGGCTGGCAAGTGGCCAGTATCTTTCAAACAGGCTGAGGCAATTTAGATTGGGTCAAGGATACTTTGGAGTTCAGTGGTGTAAAGTACTTAAGTAAAAATTATTTAAAGTACAACTTAAGTAGTTTTTTGGGACAACTTTTACTTCATTACATTCCTAAAGAAAATAATGTACTTTTGGTCCATACATTTTCTCTGACACCCAAAAGTACTCGTTACATTTTGAATGCTTAGCAGGACAGAAAAATTGTCAAATTCACGCACTTATCAAGAGAATATCCTGGACATCCCTACCTGCTTGCTACATTCTTTAGGGCTATCTGACTGAAGGTGAAATAGACCGACATTTGAGCTTGGTTGAAGCAGTGTACCTAAAGTAGCAGAGCAGTTTCACAATTGAAGAAGAGGGTAGTGTGTACGGCCCAGTACATCACTGGGACAGAGCTCCCTGCCATCCAGGACCTCTATACCAGGCAGTGTCAGAGGAAGGCCCTAAAAATTGTCAAAGACTCCACCCACCCAAGTCATAGACTGTTCTCTCTGCTACCGCATGGCAAGCGGTACCGGATCGCAAAGTCTGAGACCAAAAGGCTCCTGGACAGCTTCTACCCCCAAGCCATAAGACTGCTGAACAGTTAATCAAATGGCTACCTGGACTATTTGCATTGACCCCCTGTTTTTTGCACTGCCTCTATGCACACTCAGACTCTACCCACACGCTCACACATACTATACTGACACTCCAACACACACACACTATATATGCTCATACACATGCATATTGACTCCTCACACTTTCACACTTTTCACATATGCTGCTGCTACTCTGTTTATTATCTGTCCTGATTGCCTAGTCACTTTTAGCCCTACCTACATGTACATATTACATCAATTACCTCGTACCCCTGCACATTGACTCGGTACCGGTACTCCTTGCACAGTATATAGCCTCGTTCAAAAAGTTGAATGAACTCCATTTGAATGCAATTTTTAGTGGTGAACACTGTGTTCAACCACAGGTTCGTAATCCCCTAATAGGCTAAATAGGCTAGTCAATATCAAGACTGTAAACTCAGAATAAGCAAATATCCCTTCTCATAAACACTGTCTGACTGCTAGTGTTCAAAGCAGTCCAATGTGTGTGGGTGGGGTCTAAGAGTCAGCAAATATCCCTGGGTGGTGTGGTTGGTATCTTTAAATGGTGAAGAACACATTTCCTGCCTCCCAGTCACCATGATAGGGTCTGTGATGTTGTTGCTCTTTTTCCTCCTTCTGTTCTTCTTCATCAGGGTCCGCCGACCTAAAAACTTCCCCCCAGGACCCCGTCCCCTGCCCATCCTCGGCAATCTGCTACAGCTGGACCCTGTCAACCCCCTCAAAGACCTGGAAAGGGTAAGAGAACTTTACAAAAAATCCACAAACCTGGAAAAGTTTGGTTTACACTCGGTTGATTTGTGTGTCATATACTGTATGTTGTCAGTGATTGAATAGTTAACAGTAATTTGGTTTTGTTTGAAGTTGCCCAAACTGTGTGAACCAATATATGTTTTTGTAGCGTCCTCACAGACCTTTTAGCTTGAACAAACAACATATATTTTTTACAAGACTTTCAACTAAAGCAGCTTAGATACTAACTAAAATGCTATTGTGATTCATGTCAGAACAGCAACAGCCACTAAACTGTGATTGATCCTAGAATAGGTCAGATTCCGACAGGTTCCATCAGGCCTAAATCAACATGCACTGTGACTTTTGAAACAAAGTCCACTTAGTTCAGTGTGTTTAGAGATACAGTATCATTCATTGACAACCCTCAAAAGGTTATTGATGGGGATTTGTTTTATTACAGAAGTTTGTTCATCGATATTAATTTAACCCAGATAGAGAGAAGGAGTGTCAATGATACAATACAATAACTTTTCACAGGAGGTTGGTGGCACCTTAATTGGGGAGGACGGGCTCGTGGTAATGGCTGGAGCGTAATAGGTGGAATGGTATCAAATTCATCATTCCATTCGCTCCGTTCCAGCCATTATTATGAGCCGTCCTCCCCTCAGCAGCCTCCGCTGGAACTGTCAGTAGTTGGATGCTATGGTTTAGTCTCATCTTCAGATGTGTCTGACTTGTCACACAACTTACTGTTCGGCTTGGGAACTTTCTCTCCCTCTCTCTACCTCTGTGTTTCAGCTGAAGAGGCGCTATGGTAACGTGTTCAGTCTGTACATCGGATCACGGCCTGTCGTAGTTCTGAATGGCCTTGAGGCGGTTCGTGAGGCACTGGTGACGCGCACAGCGGAATTTTCAGGACGACCAAACCATCTCATGATCAGCGACATCACAGAAGGCAAAGGTATTGAGTTCTTGATCCCTAGTGTCCCCTAGGCTGGTCCTGGGTCAGTTTTATAATTTGTGATATAATATTGGTGTAGGTAGAGGTGGCCTTAAATCAGTTTAGATGAATGCAGAGCACAAACACACACTGCCTTGTCGGTACTGTGTGAACTGCGTATGTATCAGTGGAGGCTGCTGAGGGGAGGACGGCTCATAGTAATGGCTGGAATGGAGTCAAAGGAATGGTATCAACCACAGGGAAACAACATCTTTGATACCATTCCATTGACTCCATTCCAGACATTATTATGAGCCGTCCTCCCCTCAGCAGCCTCCACTGGTATGTATGTATGTGTGTGTGTGTGTGTGTGTGTGGGTATCTAACAGATGTGATCATACATCGTAACTCTCTTGCGTTGTGTTCTTAAAGAAATTCCCAGCCAGTTAATTGGTGTTTACTCACTTGCACACAGACTGTATATCAGACGGGGCATTTTGAAATCAAACATCATAACAATGACAAAAATAGTACAAAATACAATAGGTACCGTACACACACATAATATACATACTGTATACATATACACATATACATATACAGCGCATTCTGAAAGTATTCAGACCCCCTGACTTTTTCCACATTTTGTTATGTTACAGCCTTATTCTAAAATGGATTAAATTGTTTTTTTTCCCTCAACAATCTACACACATTACCTCATAATGACAAATCAAAACGGGTTTTTAGACATTTTTGCAAATTTATAGCAAATAGAAAATGGAAAGATCCACATTTACATACAGTACCAGTCAAAAGTTTGGACACACCTACTCATTCAAGGGTTTTTCTTTATTTTTACTATTTTTACCTTGTAGGATAATAGTGAAGACATCAAAACTATGAAATAACACATATGGAATCATGTAGTAACCAAAAAAGTGTTAAACAAATCAGAATATATTTTATATTTGAGATTCTTCAAATAGCCACCCGTTGCCTTGATGACAACTTTGCACACTCTTGGCATTCTCTCAACCAGCTTCACCTGGAATGCTTTTCCAAGAGTCTTGAAGGAGTTCCCACATATGCTGAGCACTTGTTGGCTGCTTTTCCTTCACTCTGCCGTCTGACTCATCCCAAACCATCTCAATTGGGTTGAGGTCGGGTGATTGTGGAGGCCAGGTCATCTGATGCAGCACTCCATCACTCTCCTTCTTGGTCAAATAGCCCTTACACAGCCTGAAGGTGTGTTGGGTCATTGTCCTGTTGAAAAACAAATGATAGTCCCACTAAGCCCAAACCAGATGGGATGGCATATCGCTGCAGAATGCTGTGGTAGTCATGCTGGTTAAGTGTGCCTTGAATTCTAAATAAATCACAGACAGTGTCACCAGCAAAGCACCCCCACACCATAACACCTCCTCCTCCATGCTTTACAGTGAGAACTACACATGCGGAGATCATCCGTTCACCCACACCGCGTCTCACAAAGACACGGCGGTTTGAACCAAAAAATCTTAAATTTCCATCCTTTTCTTTGGCTGTCCTCATGAGAGCCAGTTTCATCATAGCACTTGATGGTTTTTGCGACTGCACTTGAAGAAACTTTCAAAGTTCTTGAAATGTTTCCGTATTGACTGACCTTCATGTCTTAAAGTAATGATGGACTGTCGTTTCGCTTTCCTTATTTGAGCTGTTCTTGTCATAATATGACACTTGAAACCCTACCTCTTTAAGGAATACCTGGAATAGTATAAAGTAATCCTTCTACCCCCCCCCCCCCCCCCCTCCCCCACCCCTTCATAAAAAAAGAAAGAAGAAAAGTGGTTGTCCCACTGGCTATCATAAGTTGAATGCACCAATTTGTAAGTTGCTCTGGATAAGAGCGTCTGCTAAATGATGTAAATGTAAATGTAAATAATATGGACTTGGTCTTTTACCAAATAGGGCTGTCTTCTGTATACCCCCCCTACCTTGTCACAACACAACTGATTGGATCAAACGCATTAAGAAGGAAAGAAATTCCACAAATTAACTTTTAACAAGGCACACCTGTTAATTGAAATGCATTCCAGGTGACTACCTCATGAAGCTGGTTGAGAGAATGCCAAGAGTGTGCAAAGCTGTCATCAAGGCAAAGGGTGGCTACTTTGAAGAATCTCAAATATAAAATATGTTTTGATTTGTTAATACTTTTGTGGTTACTACATGATTCCATACATGTTATTTCATAGTTTTGATGTCTTCACTATTATTATACAATGTAGAAAATAGTAAAAATAAAGAAAAATCCTGGAATGAGTAGGTGTGTCCAATATTTTTGACTGGTACAGTATATATATCAAGCATATGTAGACATCAGGAAATTTACATAGTGAACTTGTACACATTGTAATATTATACAGTATTTCAGAGCGTGACCTACTGCTTGCATGTCAATATCAGACTGGGAAGAACTGACGTTCGCAATCTCCCCCTATCTGCAAGCATAGCCAATGACAATACACCTTATTGGCATCTGACTTGAACCAACCAATAGAAACACATAAACATTGAATATATATTTCTGCAGTGGCAAGTGGAAACATAACCAACCCTGTTACATGTGTTTATCAGGGGTCATCATGGCAGATTTTGGCTCCAGCTGGAGGGACCACCGGCGCTTTGCTCTGACCACGCTGAGAAACTTTGGTCTGGGCAAACGCTCCATGGAAGAGCGCATCCTCGAGGAGGTCTCCCACATCTGCTCTGAGCTGGAACGCAATGCTGGTACAGCCACACACACACAACGTACCACATAGTCATCACCATACATGTTATTGTCATTATCACCACATAGTCAGTATCCAGACTAAAATTCCACAATATCAACCAATTATCGTTACAATATTTACAATACTGTGTTAACATTGGGTATAAAGAATGTGGTGATTTTTTACTCTATCTATCCTATCAGTGTGTTCAATACAGAAGCTCTATTATCGGTGCTCTTCTCTTGTCTGTGTGTATTGCCTGGTTCGGTGATCGTTGCTGTGTCCTAGCAGGCAGTTCGATGGACCCTCAGCACTTGTTCCATCTAGCGGCGTCGAACATCATCTGCTCACTGATTTACGGGGAAAGGTTTGAATACGACAACCCGGTCTTCCTCACCCTCATCAGTAGGATACAGGATTTAACCAAAATTGCTATCGGACCTTGGGCCATGGTACAGAACACTATTATCACTACTGCTGCTGCTACTCCACTACTTTTAATTGAAATAATATATATATATATATATATATATATATATATATATATATATATAATAGAAAACCAGGGTCGTTCCACCAATAGAGTGCCTTTTATGTCCCTCAGACATTATGTGTGTACATTTTTATGAAACACTCAATTGAACAGTTCGATCACATACATCTATTCTCTAACTAAACTAATCCATGTCAAAATAATCCAATAGCAGTGTGTTTTCATTCAAATAAGTTATTTGTTTTCTCTGGAAATCCCCATTTTGGGATGTACCACGTCACGTTTGCCCAACTTCTAGGGAAGCCCAACATTTTTCAAGTTGCACCATCATCAAATCAAATAACATTTTACTGGTCGCGTACACATACAGTACCAGTCAAAAGTTTGGACACCTACTCATTCAAGGGAATTTCTTTATTTCTACTATTTTTTACGTTGTAGAATAATAGTGAAGACATCAAAACTATGAAATAACACATATGGAATCATATAGTAACCCAAAAAGTGTTAAACAAATCAAAATATATTTTATATTTGAGATTCTTCAAATAGCCACCCCTTGCCTTGATGACAGCTTTGCACACTCTTGGCATTCTCTCAACCAGCTTCACCTGGAATGCTTTTCCAAGAGTCTTGAAGGAGTTCCCACATATGCTGAGCACTTGTTGGCTGCTTTTCCTTCACTCTGCCGTCTGACTCATCCCAAACCATCTCAATTGGGTTGAGGTCGGGGGATTGTGGAGGCCAGGTCATCTGATGCAGCACTCCATCACTCTCCTTCTTGGTCAAATAGCCCTTACACAGCCTGGAGGTGTGTTGGGTCATTGTCCTGTTGAAAAACAAATGATAGTCCCACTAAGCCCAAACCAGATGGGATGGCATATCGCTGCAGAATGCTGTGGTAGTCATGCTGGTTAAGTGTGCCTTGAATTCTAAATATAGCACAGACAGTGTAACCAGCAAAGCACCCCCACACCAAAACACCTCCTCCTCCATGCTTTACAGTGGGAACTACACATGCGGAGATCATCCGTTCACCCACACCGCGTCTCACAAAGACACAGCGGTTTGAACCAAAAAATCTCAAATTTGGACTCCAGACCAAAGGACACATTTCCACCGGTATAATGTCCATTGCTCATGTTTCTTGGCCCAAGCAGGTCTCTTCTTCTTATTGGTGTCCGTTAGTAGTGGTTTCTTTGCAGCAATTCGAACATGACCATTTTTTATTTCAAAATTATTTTCTATTTAACCATTTTCAGGTCTTGCCATAGACTTCAAGTAGATTTAAGTCAAAACTGTAACTCGGCCACTCAGGAACATTCACTGTCTTCTTGGTAAGCAACTCCAGTGTAGATTTGGCCTTGTGTTTTATCTTATTGTCCTGCTGAAAGGTGAAATCATTTCCCAGTTTCTGGTGGAAAGCATACTGTACCAGGTTTTCATCTAGGATTTTGCTCCATTCTGTTTATTTTTTATCCTTAAAAATTCCCCAGTCCTTAACAATTACAAGCATGCCCATAACATGATGCAGCCACTAATTGGCTTGAAAATATGGAGAGTGGTAGTCAGTAATGTGTTGTATTGGATTTGCCCCAAACATAACACTTTGTATTCAGGACAAAACATGAATTGCTTTGCCACATTTCTTGCAGTATTACTTTAGTGCCTTGTTGCAAACAGGATGCATGTTTTTGAATATTTTTATACTATACTATACTATACAGGCTTCTTTCTTTTCACTCTGTCAATTAGGTTAGTATTGTGGAGTAACTACAATGTTGTTGATCCATCCTCAGTTTTCTCCTATCACAGCTATTAAACTCTGTAACTGTCTGATGGCGCCGGAGGGGATGGCTGCCGTTTTACGGGCTCCTAACCAATTGTGCTATTCTGTGTGTTTTTTTGCATTGTTTGTCACTTTTTTCGTACTTAATGTTTCTGCCACTGTCTCTTATGATCGAAAAGAGATTCTGGACATCAGAACAGCGATAACTCACCTCGGACTGGACGAAGATGTTTTCTTTAACGAATCGGAGGTGAAAGATTTACAGCTCCTCCGGACCAGGCCCAAATCCCCGTCATTTGCATGAAGAGGAGATGCCGATTCAGGGGGCGCAGATCTGGATGCTTGGTGAGAATTCGTCGGAGAGTAGATAATCCACCTTCACCATCCGTCCTACTGGCGAACGTGCGATCACTGGCGAATAAACTGGATGAGCTCCGTTCGAGACTATCCTACCAACGGGACATTAAAAACTGTAATATCTTATGTTTTAAGTATTTAGTCAGCCACCAATTGTGCAAGTTCTCCCACTTAAAAAGATGAGAGAGGCCTGTAATTTTCATCATAGGTACACGTCAACTATGACAGACAAAATTAGATTAAAAAAAAATAAAAAATCACATTGTAGGATTTTTTATGAATTTATTTGCAAATTATGGTGGAAAATAAGTATTTGGTCAATAACAAAAGTTTCTCAATACTTTGTTATATACCCTTTGTTGGCAATGACACAGGTCAAACGTTTTCTGTAAGTCTTCACAAGGTTTTCACACACTGTTGCTGGTATTTTGGCCCATTCCTCCATGCAGATCTCCTCTAGAGCAGTGATGTTTTGGGGCTGTCGCTGGGCAACACGGACTTTCAACTCCCTCCAAAGATTTTCTATGGGGTTGAGATCTGGAGACTGGCTAGGCCACTCCAGGACCTTGAAATGCTTCTTACGAAGCCACTCCTTCGTTGCCCGGGCGGTGTGTTTGGGATCATTGTCATGCTGAAAGACCCAACCACGTTTCATCTTCAATGCCCTTGCTGATGGAAGGAGGTTTTCACTCAAAATCTCACGATACATTGCCCCATTCATTCTTTCCTTTACACGGATCAGTCGTCCTGGTCCCTTTGCAGAAAAACAGCCCCAAAGCATGATGTTTCCAACCCCATGCTTCACAGTAGGTATGGTGTTCTTTGGATGCAACTCAGCATTCTTTGTCCTCCAAACACGACGAGTTGAGTTTTTACCAAAAAAGTTCTATTTTGGTTTCATCTGACCATATGACATTCTCCCAATCCTCTTCTGGATCATCCAAATGCACTCTAGCAAACTTCAGACGGGCCTGGACATGTACTGGCTTAAGCAGGAGGACACGTCTGGCACTGTGGATTTGAGTCCCTGGCGGCGTAGTGTGTTACTGATGGTAGGCTTTGTTACTTTGGTCCCAGCTCTCTGCAGGTCATTCACTAGGTCCCCCCGTGTGGTTCTGGGATTTTTGCTCACCGTTCTTGTGATCATTTTGACCCCACGGGGTGAGATCTTGCGTGGAGCCCCAGATCGAGGGAGATTATCAGTGGTCTTGTATGTCTTCCATTTCCTAATAATTGCTTCCACAGTTGATTTCTTCAAACCAAGCTGCTTACCTATTGCAGATGCAGTCTTCCCAGCCTGGTGCAGGTCTACAATTTTGTTTCTGGTGTCCTTTGACAGCTCTTTGATCTTGGCCATAGTGGAGTTTGGAGTGTGACTGTTTGAGGTTGTGGACAGGTGTCTTTTATACTGATAACAAGTTCAAACAGGTGCCATTAATACAGGTAACGAGTGGAGGACAGAGGAGCCTCTTAAAGAAGAAGTTACAGGTCTGTGAGAGCCAGAAATCTTGCTTGTTTGTAGGTGACCAAATACTTATTTTCCACCATAATTTGCAAATAAATTCATAAAAAACCCTACAATGTGATTTTCTGGATTTTTTTCTTCTCAATTTGTCTGTCATAGTTGACGTGTACCTATGATGAAAATTACAGGCCTCTCTCATCTTTTTAAGTGGGAGAACTTGCACAATTGGTGGCTGACTAAATACTTTTTTCCCCCACTGTACAGTTGGCTGGGTTTTCCGTGCATCGGCAAGACAGAACAGCAACCTTCGCTAAGATGAGAGGTGGTGGTCTGTGTCTATTTGTCAATGACAGCTGGTGCGCAATCTCTAATATTAAGGAAGTCTCAAGGTTTTGCTCGCCTGAGGTAGAGTACCTCATTATAAGCTGTATAACACACTATTTACCATATTTGCATATATATTTTTCGTAGCTTTCAAGGAGCGGGACACTAATCCGGATGCTTATAAGAAATCCGCCATGCCCTCCGACGAACCATCAAAAAGGCAAAGCAGGACTAAGATTGAATCCTACTACACCGGCTCTGAAGCTCGTTGGATATGGCAGGGCTTGCAAACTATTACGGATTACAAAGGGAAACCCAGCCGTGAGCTGCCAAGTGACACAAGTATCTATAAATCACTGCTAGGCAAATCCCCGCCTTATCTTAGCTCATTGGTCACCATAGCAACACCCACCCGTAGTATGCGCTCCAGCAGGTATATCTCACTGGTCATCCCCAAAGCCAACACCTCCTTTGGCCGCCATTCCTTCCAGTTCTCTGCTGCCAATGACTGGAACGAATTGCAAAAATATCTGAAGCTGGAGACTCTTATCTCCCTCACTAACTTTAAGCATCAGTTGTCAGAGCACCTTACCGATCACTGCACCTTTACACAGCCCATCTGAAATTAGACCACCCAACTACCTCATCCCTATATTGTTATTTATTTTGCTCATTTGCACCCCAGTATCTCTATTTGCACATAATCTCTTGCACATCTATCATTCCAGTGTTAATACTAATTGTAATTATTTTGCACTATAGCCTATTTATTGCCTTACCTCCATAACTTGCTACATTTGCACACACTGTATATATATTTTCTGTTGTATTTTTTGACTTTATGTTTTGTTTTACCCCATATGTAACTCTGTGTTGTTGTTTTTATCGCACTGCTTCGCTTTATCTTGGCCAGGTTGCAGTTGTAAATGAGAACTTGTTCTCAACTGGCTTACCTGGTTAAATAAAGGTGAAAAAAAATAAAAAATAAAAAATAAAACAAGTCTACCAGATGAGCTAAATGCCTTCTATGCTCGCTTCGAGGCAAGCAACACTGAATCATGCATGAGAGAACCAGCTGTTCCGGACGACTGTGTGATCACGCTCGCCGTAGTCGATGTGAGTAAGACCTTTAAACAGGTCAACATTCACAAGGCCGCAGGGCCAGACGGATTACCAGGACGCATACTCAGCGCATGCCCTGACCAACTGGAAAGTGTCTTCACTGACATTTTCAACCTCTCCCTGACTGAGTCTGTAATACCTACATGTTTCAAGCAGACCATCATAGTCCCTGTGGCCAAGAACGCCAAGGTAACCTGTCTAAATGACTACCGCCCTGTAGCACTCACATCTGTAGCCATGAAGTGCCTTGAAAGGCTGGTCATGGCTCACATCAACACCATCATCCCAGAAAACCTAGACCCACTACAATTCGCATACCGCCCCAACAGATCCACAGAAGACTCCCCACTGTACTTACCCACCTGGAAGAAAGGAACAGCTATGTGAGAATGCTGTTCGTTGACTACAGCTCAGTGTTCAACACCATAGTGCCCTAAAAGCTAATCATTAAGCTAAGGCCCCTTGGACTAAACAACTCCCTTTGCAACTGGATCCTGGACTTCCTGATGGGCCGCCCCCAGGTGGTAAGGGTAGGCAACAACACATCTGCCATGCTGATCCTCAACATGGGGGCCCCTCAGGGGTGCGTGCTTAGTCCCCTCCTGTACTACCTGTTCACCCACGACTGCGTGGCCACGCACGACTCCAACACCATCATTAAGTTTGCCGACAAAACAATTGGGGTAGGACTGAACACCAATAACAATGAGACAGCCTACAGGGAGGAGGTCAGAGACCTGGCAGTGTGGTGCCAAGACAACAACCTCTCCCTCAACGTGAGCAAGACAAAATAGTTGATCGTGGACTACAGGAAAAGGGGGGGCCGAGCACACCCTCATTCACATCGATGGGGCTGTAGAGGAGGTCGAGAGCTTCAAGTTCCTTGGCGTCCAGATCACTAACGAACTATCATGGTCCAAACACACCAAGACAGTCGTGAAGAGGGCATGACAACGCCAATTCCCCCTCAGGAGACTGAAAATATGGTATGGGTCCTCAGATCCTCAAAATGTTCTACACTAGGTCTACACTTGTTGTCTTCGGCACATGTGACAAATAAAATTAGATTAGATTTGATTAGATTTTTAAGTCACCATTGGCCTCATGGTGAAATTCCTGAGCGGTTTCCTTCCTCTCCGGGATCTGAGTTAGGAAGGACGCCTGTGTCTTTGTAATGACTGGGTGTATTGATACGCCATCCAAAGTGTAATTAATAACTTCACCAGAGGAGGCTGGTGGGAGGCGCTATATGTGTTGATAAAACGTAGTCTCCTGAGTTGGGCAGTGGTCTAAGGCACTGCATCGCAGTGCTAACTCTGCCACTAGAGATCCTGGTTCGAATCCAGGCTCTGTCGCAGCCGGCCGCGACCGGGAGACTCATGGGCGGCGCACAATTGGCCCAGCGTCGTCCAGGGTAGGGGAGGGAATGGCCGGCAGGGATGTAGCTCAGTTGATAGAGCATGGCGTTTGCAACGCCAGGGTTGTGGGTTTGATTCCCACGGGGGGCCAGTATAAAACAATATATATATGTATTCACTAACTGTAAGTCGCTCTGGATAAGAGCATCTGCTAAATGACTAAAATGTAATTGTAAAGCCCTAGTTATTTTGTTGCTTTGGGAAAGTAATATCTAAAGATTCTTACTTATTTACTGTGATTAGTGATTTTGTCAATATACATATACACTGAGTATACAAAACATTAACATTAAGAACACCTGCTCTTTCCATGACATAGACTGACCAGGTGAATCCAGGTGAAAGCTATGATCCCTTATTGATGTCACTTATTAAATCCACTTCAATCAGTGGAGATGAGGTCTACAGACAATTGAGACATGGATTGTGTATGTGTGCCATTTAGAGGATGAATCAGCAAGACAAAATATTTAAGTGCCTTGGAGTATGATGGAGTATGATAGTAGGTGCCAGGTGCACCGGTTTGCGTCAAGAACTGCAACACTGCTGGGTTTTTCAAGCTCAACAATTTCCCGTGTGTATCAAGAATGGCCCACCAGACAACTTGACATAACTGTGGGAAGCATTGGAGTCAACATGGGCCAGCATCCCTGTGGAACGCTTTCGAAACCTTGTAGAATCTCCGAAAATGTTCCTAATGTTTGGTATACTCAGTGTACATCAGTCCCTCAGCTCAAACCTGTAACGTCAACTGAACCCTTGTTTGAATATGGTAAAACTGTTCCTCGTTCAATTATCATTTAAAAAGAAACATTGAACATCTAATAGTCAAATCATAGTGTAAAAGCAAATGAGTTGGTTCTACTCTTTTTGGCAATTTTCTGGTGTTTTGTGGTGGAAAACTGAGCATGTCGAGCATAACACGTTCTAACAAGTTCAAATGTTTTGGTAGGCTTGTATTCAATTGCCCCTCCCTATTGCACACAACAAGCTTCAATTCCCGCAGTAACAAGGGGAGTTATGGCTGATTTACTTTCTCTTTAATAGTCACTTTTATTGTCATTTTTCTTAATAGTACCATGAGATGGGAAAATATGTTTATTATGAAGTTGAACATATGTTCTTTATGACAGAATGTTAAAATCAGGTGAAATAGATATTTAGTTTTGGCAAAATTACACTATCCAAAAGACACTCTATTTGTTGAATGACACATAGTGCCTTTAGTTGTAATCAGCCTGAGATCAGAAGAAGGCTTCAAGAAGCTAATTTATTTAGCTAAACCACACATATATAGCTATATTGCTCTGTCACTTTGATCTGCTGATCTATCTCTTGTAGTTCTATGAACTCATACCTGCCCTGAGGGCCCTACCCTTGCCCTTCAAGAAAGCCTTCCACATCTATGATGAAATCAAAGAACATGCACAGAAGGCTGTGACCCGCCACAAAAGTTCAAGGGTCACAGGAGAGCCCAGGGACCTCATTGACTGCTACCTTGACCAGATTGACAAGGTAACTAATCAGGAGAGAAATAGACCTATGCAAGTTCAGTAAACAGACAGACATTTTCAAAGTCAAACTTAGTAGTTGTGTTGTGCTGGCGCTCTAACCAAAAATTGGGTGCTCAGTCCTAGGAATGTGTCTGTGTCTGTGTTTGTGTTTGTGTATGTCTCAGACTGGTGATGGAGGCTCCACATTTAATGATGTTCAGATGGTGTTTCTACTAATTTATCTTTTCATTGCTGGGACAGACACCACTTCCAACACCCTCCGCTGTGCCATTCTACACCTGATGACCAACCAACACATACAGGGTGAGTAAATACACATACAACACACATACTGGTACACATTTTGTGTATGGTACACAAAGACTGTGTGTGTTCCAGAACGCTGTCACTGGGAAATTGAGGACGTTCTTGAGGGACGTTCATATGCCTCGTTTGAGGACCGACACGCCATGCCGTATGTTCAAGCCGTGATCCACGAGTCACAGCGGATGGCTGACACTGTTCCTCTTAGCGTGTTCCATATGACCTCCTGCAACACGCAACTACACGGCTACCAGCTGCCCCAGGTGAGCATTGATATGACAACTGATACTGTTACGTAACCGATTAACTAGCCTACTGATTTTGCTACACTCGTTATGTCTAGGTGTCCTAGGCCTAGCTAAATGGTCTGTAACCTAATTTAATGTGTGCGTTAATGTGAGAAGTAAACGTATCCGGACCAGGTGTTGAATGCATGTGCCCCAGGAGACAGCCAAGTTCCGAGTTCAGGGCCAGCTCTGTCTTGACCTCTTGAGTCTGCCAGCCCAAGCGGATTATCAGTTGTTGTTCAAAGTGGTGACCAAAATACATACACACTACCAGTCAAAAGTTTGGACACACCTACTCATTCAAGGGTTTTTCTTTATATTTACTATTTTTTACATTGTAGAATAATAGTGAAGACATCAAAACTATGAAATAACACATATGGAATCATGTAGTAACCAAGAAAAGTGTTAAACAAATCAAAATATATTTTATATTTGAGATTCTTCAAATAGCCACCCTTTGCCTTGATGACAGCTTTGCACACTCTTGGCATTCGCTCAACCAGCTTCATGAGGTAGTCACCTGGAATGCATTTCAATTAACAGGTGTGCCTTCTTAAAAGTTAATTTGTGGAATTTGTTTCCTTCTTCATGTGTTTGAGCCAATCAGTTGGGTTGTGACAAGGTAAGGGTGGTATACAGAACATAGCCCTATGGACCAAGTCCATATTATGGCAAGAAAAGCTCAAATAAGCAAAGAGAAATGACAGTCCATCATTACTTAAAGATATGAAGGTCAGTCAATACGGAACATTTCAAGAACTTTGAACGTTTCTTCAAGTGCAGTCGCAAAAATATTCAAGCGCTATGATGAAACTGGCTCTCATGAGGACCGCCACAGGAATGGAAGACCCAGAGTTACCTCTGCTGCAGAGAATAAGTTCATTAGAGTTACCAGCCTCAGAAATTGCAGCCCAAATAAATGCTTCACAGAGTTCAAGTCACAGAAACATCTCATCATCAACTGTTCAGAAGGGACTGTGTGAATCAGGCCTTCATGGTCGAATTGCTGCAAAGAAACCCCTGCTAAAGGACACCAAGAAGAAGAAGAGACCTGCTTGGGCCAAGAATCACAAGGAATGGACATTAAGGTGGAAATTTGTCCCTTGGTCTGGAGTCCAAATTGGAGATTTTTGGTTCCAACCGCTGTGTCTTTGTGACGCGGTGTGGGGGAACGGATGATCTCCACATGTGTAGTTCCCACCATAAAGCATGGAGGAGGAGGTGTTATGGTGTGGGGGTGCTTTGCTGGTGACACTCTCTGTGATTTATTTAGAATTCAAGGCACACTTAACCAGTATGGCTACCACAGCATTCTGCAACGATACGCCATCCCATCTGGTTTGGGCTTAGTGGGACTATCATTTGTTTTTCAACAGGACAATTACCCAACACACCTCCAGCCTGTGTAAGGGCTTTTTACCAAGAAGGAGAGTGATGGAGCACTGCATCAGATGACCTGGCCTCCACAATCCCCCGACAACCCAAATGAGATGGTTTGGGATGAGTCGGACGGCAGAGTGAAGGAAAAGCAGCCAACAAGTGCTCAGTATGTGTGGGAACTCCTTCAAACTCTTGGAAAAGCATTCCAGGTGAAGCTGGTTGAGAGAATGCCAAGAGTGTGCAAAGCTGTCATCAAGGCAAAGGGTGGCTATTTGAAGAATCTCAAATATAAAATATATTTTGATTTGTTTAACACTTTTTTGGTTTCTAAATGATTCCATATGTGTTATTTCATAGTTTTGATGTCTTCACTATTATTCTACAAAGTAGAAAAGAGCAAAAATGGAAAAAGCCTTGAATGAGTAGGTATGTCCAAACTTTTGACTGGTACTGTATATGCAAAAATGGTTCTAAGGTCACCAGTGGCAGCATATTGTTATGATATGGGGAGTGGTTTAGTGGTAGCAAATAGACAGTACACACTACCACTTCCACACCTCATCCCTAGGGCACTGCAGCAACCGGGTCCTTGATAAGCACAACAGTGCAGGCATTCAAGGGCATAGTCAATCCGTGAGAGAGAGGTGGCTTTGGAGCTTCTCGGCCTGCTAGTCTTTGTTTTGTTTTAGTTAACCTCTTTATTTTTGGACATGTATTTTGGTAAGTGTCCTGGGCTAGAGTGAGTGATGTCATGATGGGTAAAGAATGTAGGCTATACCTGAGATATCATCTGTGTAACCTCCCCATTTCTCAGTCATATGAGTACATCTCCTTCTCTAGTTCTCACCCTAACTACACTTTCCTCTTTGGTTCCAGGGCACGATGGTGATTCCTAACCTGTCCTCTGTGCTCCATGAAGAGGGCCAGTGGAAGTTCCCTCAGGAGTTCAACCCTGACAACTTCCTCAACGAGGATGGCGAGTTTGTGAAACCAGAGGCCTTTCTGCCATTCTCAGCAGGTACAGAGAGAGAGGTAGAGCGAGAGCGAGAGAGAGAGAAAGAGAGAGAGGATGCATAGAGACTGAACAAGAGAGTTCGTGTTGATATAAGATATATAAGAGTGTTTATACAGTGCATTCGGAAAGTATTCAGACCCCTTGACCTTTGACATTTTGTTACGTTACAGCCTTATTCTAAAATGTATTAAATATTTTTTTCCTGATCAATCTACATACAATACCCCAGAATGACAAAGCAAAAACTGGTTTTTATAAATTTTAGGACATTTATTAAAAATAAAAAAGATAAATACCTTAATTACGTAAGTAATAGACCCTTTGCTATGAGACTCGAAATTGAGCTCAGGTGCATCCTGTTTCCTTTGATCATCCTTGAGATGTTTCTACAACTTGATTGGAGTCCACCTGTGGTAAATTCAATTAATTGGACATGATTTGGAAAGGCACACACCTGTCTATATAAGGTCCCACAGTTGACAGTGCATGTCAGAGCAAAAACTAAGCCATGAGGTCGAAGGAATTGTCCGTAGAGCTCAGAGACAGGATTGTATCGAGGCACAGATCTGGGGAAGGGTACCAAAACATTTCTGCAGCATTGAAGGTCCCCAAGGACACAGTGGCCTCCATCATTCTTAAATGGAAGAAGTTTGGAACCACCAAGACTCTTCCTAGAGCTGTCTGCCTGGCCAAACTGAGCAATCAGGGGAGAAGGGCCTTGGTCAGGGAGGTGACTAACAACCCGATGGTCACTCTGACAGAGCTCCAGAGTTCCTCTGTGGAGATGGGAGAACCTTACAGAAGAACAATCATCTGTGCAGCACTCCACCAATCAGGCCTTTATGGTCGAGTGGCCAGACAGAAGCCACTCCACAGTAAAGGCACATGACAGTCCGCTACGAGTTGGCCAAAAGGCACCTAAAGGACTCTCAGACCATGAGAAACAAGATTCTCTGGTTTGATTAAATCAAGATTGAAGTCTTTGGCCTGAAGGCCAAGCATCACGTCTGGAGGAAACCTGGCACCATCCCTACGGTGACGCATGGTGGTGGCAGCATCATGCTGTGGAGATGTTCAGCGGCAGGGACTTGGAGACTAGTCAGGATCGAGGGAAAGATGAACAGAGCAAAGTACAGAGAGATCCTTGATGAAAACCTGCTCCAGAGCGCTCAGGACCTCAGTCTGGGGCGAAGGTTCACCTTTCAACAGGACAACAACCCTAAGCACACAGCCAAGACAATGCAGGAGTGGCTTCGGGACAAGTCTCTGAATGTCCTTGAGTGGCCCATCCAGAGCCCGGACTTGAACCCGATCGAACATCTCTGAAGAGACCTGAACATAACTGTGCAGCGACGCTCCCAATCCAACCTGACAGAGATTGAGAGGATCTGCAGAGAAGAATGGAGAAACTCCCCAAATACAGGTGTGCCAAGCTTGTAGCGTCATACCCAAGAAGACTCAAGGCTGTAATCGCTGCCAAAGGTGCTTCAACAAAGTACTGAGTAAAGGGTCCCAATACTTATGTAAATGTGATATTTTATTTATTTTTTATTTATACATTTGCAAGACTTTCTAACCTGTTTTTGCTTTGTCATTATGGGGTATTGTGTGTAGATTTATGAGAATGATGGAGGTCACTGTGTTCTTAGGGACATTCAATTCTGCAGACATTTTTTGGTACCCTTCCCCAGATCTGTGCCTCGACACAATCCTGTCTCAGAGCTCTACGGACAATTCCTTCGACCTCATGGCTTGGTTTTTGCTCTGACATGCACTGTTAACTGTGGGACCTTATGACAGGTGTGTGCCTTTCCAAATCATGTCCAATCAATTGAATTTACCACAGATGGACACCAATCAAGTTGTAGAAACATCTCAAGGATGATCAATGGAAACAGGATGCACCAGAGCTCAATTTCGAGTCTCATAGCAAAGGGTCTGAATACTTATGTAATTAAGGTATTTCTGTATAATTTCTAAACACCTGTTTTTGCTTTGTCATTCTGGGGTATTGTGTGTAGATTGATGAGGAAAAAACAATTTAATCAATTTTAGAATAAGGCTGCAATGTAGCAAAATGTGGAAAAAGTAAAGGGGTCTGAAAACTTTCCGAATGCACTGTAAATAGAAAAGGCTTGTCCACCATGTTTATTACAGCATGTGTATGAGGGTGTTGTCAACATAAATAACTGTGTGTGTGTGTTTGTGTGTTTGTGTTCCTCAGGCTCTCGTGTATGCCTGGGAGAAGGGTTAGCGCGCATGGAGCTCTTTCTGATACTGGTGACCTTGCTTCGACGTTTCCAATTTGTCTGGCCTGAACAAGAAGGTGCACCTGACTTCCGCCAGATTTTTGGCATAGCACAGGCGCAAAAACCCTACCGCCTGGGAGTGCGCCTGAGGAGCAGCCAGTGATGGTGAACTACACACAGTTTTCATTTAGGGTCAATATCACTAAAGCAGCACATTAAACAATGCTGTACCCTCCATTGAGTGCCTTATAGTTTTTGCTAAACACATTTTGTGACCTGTGAAGGACAGACTAAATAAAATGACCTCTTTTCATGTGAAACAAATGAACCTCCTCAACAGGGAAACATCATGTAACATGTAGAATTATGTAATATTCTGCAGCCAGTCCAGAAATAAATGGGATAGTGATTTTTTGTGTTTTATTTCCTCCTACCTATGACCCTTCAAACCACATTCCATACAGAGACACAGCAAACATACACAGACACAGATGCGATGCAAACATTTCTAATGAAACTATAGAATAGAACGAAATGTAAAAGTCCTAAAAACAACACTCAAACAAAACAACCTTCTAAGTATTTTTATTTCTTTATTAATTTTAAAAGAAAATACACAAAGCCCTCTGAACATACAGAAAGCTTGTTGACTGTAGAAACGGTCTATACAAAGGTGTGTAAAAGTAATCTTTAAGTCAGAGATCAATCTAATAAACAAATTGTTTGTTTTTTCAAAGCACAAGTACAGTAGCTACTCACCTTTTATTTGTTATATTATTATTAACCTTTATTTAAACAGGGAGTCACATTGAGATAAAACTATTTTACAAGAGAGCCCTGTATAAGTTTACAAATAAAACCCAATACATAAATAAAACACAACAGCCCTACAAAACACATTATAATAAAACACATAATACACAACATTAAATATATTTAAGAAAAGCAATCGCATTCTGTAACATAAAAGTCTCCAATCAATAATTTTCAATGCCTGAAAGGCACCAGAAAATCTAATTGCAAGGAATTATGTGTATTGTTCCACACATAAGAGCCAAAAAAAACTACAAGCAGATTTGACCAATTCTGTGGAGACCAAAGGGATCTCCAGTTATCCATACCTGAGAACGAGTTTGGTCATTTATACGTCTAAAATTAATCAATGAAGTAATGTACAGAGGAAGTTTCTGCAAGACTGCTTTGTAAATAAATAAAAGACAGAGAGGTCCATCCCACATGTTTGTAAAGAATACAATGATGAGTCATAAAACATTCCCCAGTGATAAAACGTATTGCTGAATGGAATACTGAGTCCAATGGTTTCAAAACAGAGGCTGCCGCGTGCATATAAATAATGTCACAGTTAATGTCACCATAGTCTATTACAGGAAGAAGCGTTGTTTGAACAATCTTCCTTCTATTTTCAAAACTGAGGCAGGATTTATTTCTATATAAAAAAACAATTGTAGATCTCAGCTTCTTTGTCAAGTTTTCAATGTGTGTTTCAAAAGACAACTTGTCATCAATCCAGATACCCAAGTACTTATAGTGAGTAACAGTGGCGGCTCCTGAAAAAATTCTCAGGGGGGGCAATTTTTCTGATGATTTAGGTGACCTACACACATTTTTAAAAAGATATGTCCAGCAACAACATGAAGACAGGGGCAGCATATAAGTCAATACCAGAAGCATTTATTGACTGATCTCAAAAGTGTTGGCTTACCAGGGTTGGTGGAGCCCTCAGTTTCATCTTTGCCTCGCAAAGCTAACTCAAACACTCCGCAAAACTTCACACACTGGATTAGCCGGCTGAGGATGTGGCGGTTCTTGCTAATGTCGTAGTAAATATATTTGTTATAGTGAATATGGAATATGATATGTTGAGTAAAATGTTGTGCTAAGATCTATTTAGGTCAGGAGCTGGTTATAAGTTCTGTTCCTATCCAATAACAATGGACAAAAGGGTCCTATCTTGTCAGCCTTGTCAGTTTCAGTTCTCCAGTAAACTTGTGATTATCAACACTAACCTCATCGTTGTGGCGGCGGACAGCTAGCCTGTATCCCTCATCCAGTTGAGTGGGAATGTTCACTCTCCCCAAAGCAGACAATCTCAAACAGCTATCCATGTGGGTCTTTGACAGCTCATGTTTCTTAATCTTTCCTGAAAGATGGTGCATGTCCGTTACACACCAGTCGCTGTCCAAGCGGTGCTGTCTGCCGTGCCGCCTTCAGGGTGAAAGAGTAAGCAGGGGGTAGCAGAAGACTGCATTAGCTACATCGCAGCCTGCTAGCCAGGTTTTTCGTTCGTACCAATTTTTGGAAAATCCTCGGGTGTAGGACTTCCCCCCTTTAGTAGAAACCTGTTGAATTATTAAATTTGGTCTGGGAGGTCCTAATTGTTTCGTTGCCAATTTATCTTCATTTGTTCGCCGACAAAAAGGAACTTCTTTCAAAGACACAATCGAGTTGCACTGAAGCCTAGCCATTTTGATAGAAGTAGTGAATTGATTGACGCTGCTACCCGCTCTTTTCTTAGTTACGTTCATGGTTATATGTTACGTATGACGAAAGCGCGTAAGTGCAAGCCCTCAGAAACCCATAGAGATTGTATTGAAAGCTCTGATATTTGAAAAAAATAGATTTTACATGGGAGTCTATGACAGACTTCTGGGCGATTTTCAACCTGACTGAAATCGCCCCAAAAGGGGGGGGGGGCCATTTGAAGCACGACTTTAGCCTGATTGGACATTTAGTGGCACTGTGGCAGATCAGACGTCTAGATTACAACACTGATAACTACTGTTGCCGTGATATAATTGATTAGAAAAAAAATCCCTTCCTTTTCCCGTTTGGCAGTGCGTCGCCCATATCGCCCTATTGAACACACCGCCCCTGGTGAGTAACTTACTCAATTTGGGCTCCATTTGGAGTGCAAATACGCAAGTCCTCAGGGTCAACATTACGAGACCTAGAGAACAGCATAAATGTGGTTTTATTTGCATTTAATACTAATTTAAGATCAGTATGGGATTTCTGGATTGAGTCAAAATCATGCTGAAGGTCACGAATGGCCTGCTGCACTGAAGAGGCACAGGAATAAATAACTGTCATCTGCGTAGAGTTTAATGTTACAGGTGTTAACAGTATTTCCAATGTCATTTATATACAATGTGAGCAACAATGGCCCCAAAATCGAACCCTGGGGTACCCCTTTAAGTACTTCAAGAAATGTGGATTTAACCCTGTCTATCATAATAGCATGAGTTCTGTCACTAAGATAATTCTGAAACCACAAACAGGCGTCAGTGCCAAGGCCTAACACAGACAATTTACTCAATAAGATAGAATGATCAACTGTATCAAAAGCTTTTGACAAATCTATAAATATGGCAGCACAATTCATCTTAGCATCCAAAGCATTGACAAGATAATTTACAACTGATGTGGTTGCAGTAATAGTACCGTGCCCTGGTCTAAACCTTGATTGATGTACATTCAAAATACAGATAAAAAAGAACGAAGTTGCTCATTCACCAATGATTCAAGAATCTTAGCTAGACAAGAAAGCCTTGATATGGGACGATAGTTGTCAAGATTACAACAATCACCTCCCTTGTGTAGTGGCAGCACATAAGGAATATTTCCTGATAACACAGTTAAATTAAAGATGTGGGTTATTACACCAACAATGAGGGATGCTGCACACTTGAGCAGACCTGGATCCAAATGTTCGGCCCCTGTAGATGTCTTAATGTCTAACGCTAACAACACATCAAGGACTTAATTGTCTGTGAATTGCCGAAACGAAAAACCCTGACCGACGTTTTCAAAATTATTCAGTAAAATTCCCCAATTAACATCCAGTACATTGTCAAAGTGAGTAGGTTTTTGAATACTATCAAAGAGAGAGCCTGCAGAAATAAAATGTTGATTAAATTCATTATATCACATTAATTTGTAAGGGAAGAGTAGAGGAAGTACAACCCTTTAATGATTTCACAGTTTTCCATTTCCATTACAGTCAGCTAGAGTGTTAATATAATAATCAGATTTAGCTTTCAAACAAGTTTTACATATACAGTGCCTTGCAAAAGTATTCACCCCCCTTGGCATTTTTCCTATTTTGTTGCCTTACAACCTGGAATTCAAAACTGCTCCAGCTCCTTCAAGTTGGATGGGTTCCACTGGTGTACAGCAATCTTTAAGTCATACCACAGATTCTCAATTGGATTGAGGTCTGGGCTTTGACTAGGCCATTCCAAGACATTTAAATGTTTCCCCTAAACCACTCGAGTGTTGCTTTAGCAGTATGCTTAGGGTCATTATCCTGCTGGAAGGTGAACCTCCATCCCAGTCTCAAATCTCTGGAAGACTGAAACAGGTTTCCCTCAATAATTTCCCTGTATTTAGCGCCATCCATCATTCCTTCAATTCTGACCAGTTTCCCAGTCCCTGCCGATGAAAAACATGGTGTTCTCGGGGTGATGAGAGGTGTTGGGTTTGCGCCAGACATAGCATTTTCCTTGATGGCCAAAAAGCTCAATTTTTGTCTCATCTGACCAGAGTACCTTCTTCCATATGTTTGAGGAGTCTCCCACATGCCTTTTGGAGAACACCAAACGTGTTTGCTTATTTTCTTCTTTAAGCAATGGCTTTTTTTCTGGTCACTCTTCCGTAAAGCCCAGCTCTGTGGAGTGTACGGCTTAAAGTGGTCCTATGGACAGATACTCCAATCTCCGCTGTGGAGCTTTGCAGCTCCTTCAGGGTCATCTTTGGTGTCTTTGTTGCCTCTGATTAATGCTCTCCTTGCCTGGTCTGTGAGTTTTGGTGGGTGGCCCTCTCTTGGCAGGTTTGTTGTTGTGCCATATTCTTTCAATTTTTTAAGAATGGATGTTCAAAGTTTCTGATATTCTTTTATAACCCAACCCTGATCTGTACTTCTCCACAACTTTGTCCCTGACCTGTGTGGAGAGCTCCTTGGTCTTCATGGTGCCACTTGATTGGTGGTGCCCCTTGCTTAGTGGTGTTGCAGACTCTGGGGCATTTCAGAACAGGTGTATGCAGTGAGGTAAAAAAGTATTTGATCCCCTGCTGATTTTGTACGTTTGCCCACTGACAAAGACATGATCAGTCTATAATTTTAATGGTAGGTGTATTTGAACAGTGAGAGACTGAATAACAACAACAAAAATTCAGAAAAACGCATGTCAAAAATGTTATAAATGTATTTGCATTTTAATGAGGGAAATAAGTATTTGACCCCTCTGCAAAACATGACTTAATACTTGGTGGCAAAACCCTTGTTGGCAATCACAGAGGTCGGACATTTCTTGTAGTTGGCCACCAGGTTTGCACACATCTCAGGATGGATTTTGTTCCAGTCCTCTTTGCAGATCTTCTCCAAGTCATTAAGGTTTCAAGGCTGATGTTTGGCAACTCGAACCTTCAGCTCCCTCCACAGATTTTCTATGGGATTAAGGTCTGGAGACTGGCTAGGCCACTCCAGGACCTTAATGTGCTTCTTCTTGAGCCACTCCTTTGTTGCCTTGGCCGTGTGTTTTGGGTCATTGTCATGCTGGAATACCCATCCATGACCCATTTTCAATGCCCTGGCTGAGGGAAGGAGGTTCTCACCCAAGATTTGACGGTACATGGCCCCGTCCATCGTCCCTTTGATGCGGTGAAGTTGTCCTGTCCCCTTAGCAGAAAAACACCCCCAAAACATTATGTTTCCACCTCCATGTTTGACGGTGGGGATGGTGTTCTTGGGGTCATAGGCAGCATTCCTCCTCCTCCAAACACGGCGAGTTGAGTTGATGCCAAAGAGCTCCATTTTGGTCTCATCTGACCACAACACTTTCACCCAGTTGTCCTCTGAATCATTCAGATGTTCATTGGCAAACTTCAGACGGGCCTATATATGTGCTTTCTTGAGCAGGGGGACCTTGCGGGCGCTGCAGGATTTCATTCCTTCACGGCGTAGTGTGTTACCAATTGTTTTCTTGGTGACTATGGTCCCAGCTGCCTTAAGATCATTGACAAGATCCTCCCATGTAGTTCTAGGCTGATTCCTCACCGTTCTCATGATCATTGCAACTCCACGAGGTGAGATCTTGCATGGAGCCCCAGGCCGAGGGAGATTGACAGTTCTTTTGTGTTTCTTCCATTTGCGAATAATCACACCAACTGTTGTCACCTTCTCACCAAGCTGCTTGGCGATGGTCTTATAGCCCATTCCAGCCTTGTGTAGGTCTACAATCTTGTCCCTGACATCCTTGGAGAGCTCTTTAGTCTTGGCCATGGTGGAGAGTTTGGAATCTGATTGATTATTTGCTTCTGTGGACAGGTGTCTTTTATACAGGTAACAAACTGAGATTAGGAGCACTCCCTTTAAGAGTGTGCTCCTGATCTCAGCTCGTTACCTGTATAAAAGACACCTGGGAGCCAGAAATCTTTCTGATTGAGAGGGGGTCAAATACTTATTTCCCTCACCCTCATTAAAATGCAAATCAATTTATAACATTTTTGACATGCGTTTTTCTGGATTTCTTTGTTGTTATTCTGTCTCTCACTGTTCTAATAAACCTACCATTAAAATTATAGACTGATCATTTCTTTGTCAGTGGGCAAATGTACAAAATCAGCAGGGGATCAAATACTTTTTTCCCTCACTGTATATACTGAGGTCATGTGACAGGTCATGTGACACTTAGATTGCACACAGGTGGACTTTATTTAACTAATTATGTGACAAGGTAATTGGTTGCACCAGATCTTATTTAGGGGCTTCATAGCAAAGGGGGTGAATACATATGCACGCACCACTTTTCCGTTATTTATTTTTTATAATTTTTTGAAACAAGTTATTTTTTTCATTCCACTTCACCAATTTTGACTATTTTGTGTATGTCCATTACATGAAATCCAAATAAAATCCATTTAAATTACAGGTTGTAATGCAACAAAATAGGAAAAACGCCAAGGGGGATGAATACTTTTGCAAGGCACTGTAGCATCAAAACCACCACCTTTGCCCATTCTATCAGTCCTGAAAACTTTAAAACCATCAATAGTAACCTCAGAATCCACAATCTTCTCAGATAACCATGTTTCTGATAAAATAGAAATATCTGGATCTGCCTGGGAAGGCAAGATCTTGATGTAGTCCATTTTTGGCAAAAGGCTGCGAACATTTAGGTGCATGAATTTCAAACCTTTTTTGGATTTGAAATCATCTGGAGTGTCAATAAAATCCGGATCATTACCTGCCAACCTATTATTCATAACCAAAGGCTGCATAGCAATGGAAATTAAATGGTCAAAATTGACCCCAATCCGCCCTACATATTGTTTATCTATCATTGTTTGCTGGGGGCATTGAGACGTAATAATAGAAGGGATTACCTGAGACAGCAGCGGCTTCACTTTACAATACAAATTAGTAAAAGTGCTAATGGCAATACCCTCCTTTCTAGCCATAGCAGGGCTAGTAAAAGAGCATAATAGTCAATTTCTCAGAGCTACCTTGTAGTGATTAGATAGTGTCCATGCAACAAGGTGATTTGGGTGAATTCCATCATCCCTGAAAAGTATCAAAATTGTCGATAAAAGTAATGCCTGCGGATCTACTGAATCTGCCACTTCTATGACCAAGCGGAGGAAGAGGGCCAGAGATGAACGGACACTTCTTTAAGTCTTTCACCTTGTTAACAAGGTCTTTAAAATATTTTTTAAACTGCTCCAATCTGGCCATCTTAATGCCATTCGACCTTAACATACATAAGACAATACTTGTCCAATCGTTTTACATTATCAAGTTCTCCAATCATTTTACACTACCAAGTTCTCCAATCATTTTACACTACCAAGTTCTCCAATCGTTTTACACTACCAAGTTATCCAATCGTTTTACACTACCTAAGTTACCAAGAAACGTAAAAAGTTACAAGCCATCATCAATGTTTTACAAAATAAAATGCATTATTATTTCCATACCATTATTTTAGAGAAACAGACAAATGATGCTACCCTCTGCCTATTAGCTACTTAGTTTATTCAAGCATGTCCCAAAATACAACATTGCCCTTTAAGAAAAACCTGACTTGCTTTTCAAAGATGTCTAGAAATGTAGGAAGCAATCACTCCCCTATTGCTGACTACAAATGATCTATAACTGGGCTAATAACTCACTAACTAGCAAAGGATATGAGCAAAATGTGCACACTTGGCTACCTGCAGCTCTCGCTTTGATCTCAAAACAAGCACATCTACTCATGACCGCTCATGCTGTAAACACAGTCCATTTCAAAGTAAATGGCACAGATCCATATATGACAATGGTCTATTTGTATATGCAGTACCAGTCAAAAGTTTGGACACACCTACTCATTCAAGGGTTTTTCTTTATTTTTACTATTTTCTACATTGTAGAATAATAGTGAAGACATCAAAACTATGAAATAACACATATGGAATCATGTAGCAACCAAAAAAGTGTTAAACAAATCAAAATATATTTTATATTTGATATTCTTCAAATAGCCACCCTTTGCCTTGATGACAGCTTTGCACACTCTTGGCATTCTCTCAACAGCTTTTTGAAGGAGGCCAGGTCAGTGTAGTGCTCTTTGCAGTACTTCTGAGCCTGCTGCCAGGTAATTTCTTGTTCCACATAGATGTACTCCTTCTCCAGACTGGAAACTACTGCAAACAGAGCAGTAATGAGGAGCCCAGTGAAGCTGATCTTCCTCTGCATGATGCCCCAGTGCTCAATCCCGGTGGAGTGAATCTCAGCCCTTTGCTGCTCTTGATCTATTATGTACCTGACATCAAGTACCTGTACACACCCACCAAACGGTTGGCTCAGTGCCTGTGCCCGTACAGCCCATCAATCAGAGAGGTCTCTCAGTACCTGTGCCTGTTCAGCCCACCAACGAGGAAGCTCTCTTTTGTGACATGTGAAGGATAGCTGAAGTCAAATGACCTCTTTTCCTGCTAAACAAATTAAGCTCCTCAACAGGTAAACATCACGTAACCTGTCAAGGTCACAAGGAGAAGCTCAGACTGTACCCACATTGTCTTTGTAGGTCCTATTAGTAAAATTAGAGAGCTCAGTACATTTGAATTTAGTCTCTAACAGTTTCTTAATGTGGTCCAAGAACATTGTTGACACAATAAGGGTAATATAATGATTCATAAAATCGCCAGGAATTGGCCTACAGATGCTTTGGAAAATAAAGCTGTTATAACATAGGTGTAAGAGGGTCCAGCACGGTCTCATAGAATAGACATAACATAGTAAATGTAAATCCAGGACATTCAAATTAATATGAAATGGATCGGTGGGCGTATAACCCTAAAGGTTGTGGGTTCGAATCTCATCACGGACAACATTTTAGCTAATTAGCAACTTGCCAACTACTTATTATTTTTTAGCTACTTTGCAACTACTTAGCATGTTAGCTAACCCTTCCCCTAATCCTATCCTTTAAAAAAAAAAATGTTTATTTTATTTAACCTTTATTTAACCAGGTAAGCCAGTTGAGAACAAGTTCTCATTTACAACTGCGACCTGGCCAAGATAAAGCAAAGCAGTGCGATAAAAACAACAACACAGAGTTACATATGGGGTAAAACAAAACATAAAGTCAAAAATACCACATAAAATATATATACCGTGTGTGCAAATGTAGCAAGTTATGGAGGTAAGGCAATAAATAGGCCATAGTGCAAAATAATTAAAATTAGTATTAACACTGGAATGATAGATGTGCAAGAGATGATGTGCAAATAGAGATACTGAGGTGCAAATGAGCAAAATAAATAATATGGGGATGAGGTAGTTGAGTGGGCTAATTTCAGAAGGGCTGTGTACAGGTGCAGTGATCAGTAAGGTGCTCTGACAACTGATGCTTAAAGTTAGTGAGGGAGATAAGAGTCTCCAGCTTCAGAGATTTTTGCAGTTCATTCCAGTCATTGGCAGCAGAGAACTGGAAGGAATGGCGGCCAAAGGAGGTTTTGGCTTTGGGGATAACCAGTGAGATATACCTACTGGAGCGCATACTACGGGTGGGTGTTGCTATGGTGACCAATGAGCTAAGATAAGGCGGAGATTTGCCTAGCAGTGATTTCTAGATGGCCTGGAGCCAGTGGGTTTGGCGACGAATATGTAGTGAGGACCAGCCAACAAGAGTGTACAGGTCATAGTGGTGGGTAGTATATGGGGCTTTGGTGACAAAACGGATGGCACTGTGATAGACTACATCCAATTTGCTGAGTAGAGTGTTGGAGGCTATTTTGTAAATGACATTGCCGAAGTCAAGGATCGGTAGGATAGTCAGTTTTACGAGGGCATGTTTGGCAGCATGAGTGAAGGAGGCTTTGTTGCGAAAAAGGAAGCCGAATCTAGATTTAACTTTGGATCGGAGATGCTTAATGTGAGTCTGGAAGGAGAGTTTACAGTCTAACCAGACACCTAGGTATTTATAGTTGTCCACATACTCTAGGTCAGACCCGTCGAGAGTAATGATTCTAGTCGGGTGGGCGGGTGCCAGCAGCGTTCGATTGAAGAGCATGCATTTAGTTTTACTAGTGTTTAAGAGCAGTTGGAGGCTACGGAAGGAGTGTTGTATGGCATTGAAGCTCGTTTGGAGGTTTGTTAACACAGTGTCCAATGAAGGGCCAGATGTATACAAAATGGTGTCGTCTGCGTAGAGGTGGATCTGAGAGTCACCAGCAGCAAGAGCGACATCATTGATATACACAGAGAAAAGAGTCGGCCCAAGAATTGAACCCTGTGGCACCCCCATAGAGACTGCCATAGGTCCAGACAACAGGCCCTCCGATTTGACACATTGAACTCTATCTGAGAAGTAGTTGGTGAACCAGGCAAGGCAGTCATTTGAGAAACCAAGGCTATTTACTCTGCCAATAAGAATGCGGTGGTTGACCGAGTCGAAAGCCTTGGCCAGGTCGATGAAGACTGTCTATTATCGATCACGGTTATAATATCGTTTAGGACCTTGAGTGTGGCTGAGGTGCACCCATGACCAGCTCGGAAACCGGATTGCATAGCGGAGAAGGTACGGCTGTACCACTTGTTCACTTTGAAAATGCATCCTTAAATCATCCCTACCTTGAAATAATCCCTGATCTGACATGACTAGATTGGTGAAAGCTATTTGGAAGAACCCTTGTCTTCACCCATCCAACCAGTGATTATTTCAAGAGGGGCGGATGGATGGATCATAGAGATAGATACAGAATCTATCTCAATGGGAAGGATGCCCTCTTCAAGTATTCAAACAGGTCCCTTGTCTCTCCAGCGCCCTCTGTTTTGAAGGCCTCTCCTGTGCACTGTGTGTTCTGCAGGGACACAGAGAGAGAGGCTGGGTGTCACGGTTTCGGCCGAGGCTGCCTCTCTTCCTTGTTCGGGCAGGCTTCGGCGTTCGTTGTCTCCGGATACTAGCTGCCACCGTTGCATGTTTCTATGTTCGTTTGCTTTTGTCTGTTTGTTGTGACACCTGTTCTCGTTTAGTGTAATTAGTGTCCTATAAGTTTCTCGTTGTGTTTGTCTAGTGTTGTGTGTGATTGATTTATTTTTGTCGTGTGTTGTGCTTGTCGAATTACTTATTCGCTCGGTTGAGCTTTACTCCACTGTGTTGGAGCGTTTTACGCACCTGTGTAGTGCGCCTTTTGTTTTGTCGCCTTCGTGCGTAGTTTCGCCTTCGGGCAAGTTTGTTCGATTTTTCCTTGTTGGAAATTGCACTAAAGTCTTTTGGACTATACTTCGGTGTCCTGCGCTTGATTCCACCACTACACCCACCTACAGCATTACTGACACTGGGCCTATCCTGTGTCTCATTATATATTCCTTTAGCCAACTGAACCCCACAGTGCTGACTGACTGCTCTTCCCTATGGCATCAATAATACAAAAGGAAGTTATTGTTCCACCACAGGCCACAGTGACACAGAGTTAAAGGGCCAGGGGGGCAGGGAGGGGTCCTTTCACTTGCCCCACTCAGGTTACGGGGCCTGCAGACAGCGGTCTGACACCAGGGAGCCTGCCGCTGTGGCCCAGTGCAGGGCCTGATTGTGTGGCTGCAGTGACCGGAGGATGGATGTGTCTGCTCTATGACAGCCCACAGAGAGGCGCTGGCTTGGCCCTTTGGGTAAACTTATACCTCCACAGACCCAGAGTCACACAGGATGAGCCCTGGCTGAGAGACAGCTCAATAGAGAATTAGTCAGTGGGAGACATGGGACAGCTAGAGAATGGGAGAGATAGTCTGGGTGTGATTAATACCATTCAGATTTTCACCCTGCTTGTGCAGCAAGCTGACAGTCCTGACCTTGGTATTGTTTCAAAACAACATTGAAATAAACATATTAGGTGCAAAGAACTATTGAAATATAGCAAAATAAGTTTTTTAAAATTATTTCCAAAAGTGGGTTGTTTCAAATATCATGGGAAAATGTAAACCTGGTATAGTAAATGCCCTGATAGAAGGGACCACCTCTACACTATGACATGGTCATAGAGGTTTGATCAAGTTGATTTTATTTTATACACATGCAACCTTAGCGCCGTACAGACAACACTTTATCCATTGTCCTGTCCATTCCATGGCTGCTGTCCTCCATTGCATTAAACTCACCTTAGAAAACAGTCTGCTGGCACAAGATAGGGGGATACCACTAAAATATGAGGCTAAGCTATGGTCCTAATGCATCCAACTGGTTCTCAGGGTCTGGGTTAGCAAGTGCACAAAACAGAGAGGGAGAGTAGGGGTGGGAGGGGCTGACAGGGAAACAGAGAGAGGGAGAGAAGTTGAAAGTGAGAGGGACAGACAGAGAGAAAAGAGGTCATATAATGTTTTAGTGCACATTTATACCTGGAAGTTGAAGAGATATTCACAAAGCCTAATAAACAAATTATCAAGGATTTGAGGAATTGAATGGAGCATCATTGGTGAGTACCATACATTCTAATTCTCTTTATACTCCTTTTGATATTGCAAATAACTGCAGTTTAGCATTTTTTGGGACGTCAAACAAATATGGATAGAGATGCATAGGTGGCAAATGTTAACCTATCTTCATACTCTCATCATTTCTATATTTGGATATTTGAATATTTCTTAACATGGATAGATAAACAACTTATTTAGTACCAGTATTTGTATTCCTTCTGTGCATTTCATATTTCAAAGTCTCACTCAAAACTGCTTCAAGTTCATAGAAAGGATAAAGAATATACCTCAGTTGATTGAAATCCATGGTAATACACCTATATTGTGAGAGGGAAGGTGGTCAGGTGACGGTGGCCTGTCATTAAGGTTTAATGTCCACTCTACAGTGAGACACTCTACTCCCCGTGTCCACCCCACTGACCCCAACCCATTGCCAGAGGAAGGCTGTAACAGGGGATGCAGTCCAAATACAGGGATATGACATCACTCACACAGGCCACAGACACAGAGACAGATGTGACATCACTGTGACATAATCAGCACTGGCTTGGAGGTGGTAGAGAAGATGGCGGTGTTTAGAGCCATGCGCATCACACTGTTGGTTGTTTTACTGGGCCATACATCCACCAAGAGTTCAGGTGAGGAGACTATAGCTTACCATTTCTTGTTATGATGTAGTGTAATGGTGTGATGATGCCTTGATATTAATCATGTTTGCGCTATCATGCTCAAAATATGGCTTTTCAACATCATTTTCAGCAAGTAAAATAGAGGATCAAAGAGAGCCCATTTTCAAGGAGTTGGTATCAATATGGCGTAAAGGAGGGGGGTGGTATCCCAGCAAAGAGCCTGCCTCCCTGGAGAGAACCCAAGACCAGCAGATCCACAGCGTGGTGAGGAGCATAATGGGAGGTCTGAAGACCCTGGGCCTGCTGCCCAGTACGAGCATGGGCCTCCCCTCCCTCCAGAAGCCTGTGGACAGGCACCGTCTGTCAGGCTTCCTCTACAATATCTCCATGTACCTCCAGGAGATGGGTGCTGAGCTGGAGGAGCGACAGCTTGTCTCTGACGAGGAACAACTGTGGGAGAAGGTCCTGCAGTCCTTTATCCAGTCAGAGGGGGGTGCTGCGCTGAACCAGTGGGACAGCCGGGTGCCCCCCAGGCCCAGCGTCAGACTCCAGGACTGGTTCCTGTCCCTGAGAGGCAGCCCCCACTGGGACGGGCTGCTGGGGCTGCTGCAGAGCCTCATGTCCCTGTCTGAGCGGCAGCCCCACAGGCCCCTGCTGGACTTCCTATCCCAGAACTGGAGGACAGTGAGTGCCCTGCTGGAGGCGGCCCTGCAGGCGCTGGTCAGCGGGACCTATGGCCAGGCCAGTGCCGGGGTGCAGGGCTTCATCTGTGCCCTGAGGGGCCGCAGTGAATGTGCCTTCAGCGTCAGCTGGCTAACACAGTTCCTCCGCTTCATGGAGACGCGCAACTGGAAGCCCGTGGTGAACCTGCACCCTGCAGGGATGGGGGCCGACCAGAGAGGGGGCTCGCCTGCTTTTGGGCGCCTGAAACCATTCAGCATGCCCCCCAAGGCCATGAGAGAGGAGGGGTTGTCTGGGAATGCCACTCAAGGGGACGTTGAGGACAGAAGGGACATGGGGGGAGACCTGGACTCCATTCAGACACTGCTCCTGCAGGCTTTATTGCGCTCTGATGGGGGGCAGAGGGCGGGGCAGCTGGCAGAGCAAAACCCTGCCCTGCTGCAGGGATTGGACGGCCTGAGAAGGGGATTCTTGCACAGGGTGGGCAGCTCAGTGTATCTCAACCTGAGGAGAAAGGTGTCCCGCGTTACCATGGCACTGCTTGATGATGTCAGCAGCGTGGTGGACGTGCCACAGCCCAAACATAAGGGCAGATGCTCCGTAGGTGAGTCCATGATGCTCCCCATTCACCGGAAGGTTGGGGTCAGTTCCATTTCAATTTAGTCAATTCAGTGGATGAGCTGAAATTCAATGTATGAATGGAATACTTCCAATTTCTTTCCTTGAGGATTTTTTTACTCAAGGATTCTCATCTTGTAATTTGACTGAATTCAACTAGAATTGAGCCTCAACCCTGGTGGCTAGCTATACTGAACAAAAATATAAACTCAACATGCAACAATTTCAAAGATTTTACTGAGTTACACTTCATAGAAGGAAATCAGTCAATTGAAATAAATTCATTAGGCCCTAATCTATGGATTTCACATGACTGGGCAGGGGCACAGCCATCGGTGGGGGGAGCCAGGCCCAGCCCAGCCAATCAGAATGAGTTTTTTACAGACAGAAATGTTTGTTCAGTATACATGCTGCTCTTATAAAACACATGTCAGAGACAGGTCATACATGTTGATCAAAGTCTCTTGAATTTCATTTCCCTTCATACTAAGCTGATAATATGTCTCAAACAGCTCTTACTCATTAGTCATGAATGATTTAGACTGAAACACATGACACATGAGAGTGTTTGTTTGGACTGACACTGCTTTAAAATCATAATGGCCATGTTAGTCATTGAGAGGATCGGTGTTACCCTGCATCCCATGCCCTGGCTAATCTCTTTGCCCTCTCATTGATGCCAGTAACACTATCTCCTGAGCATTGAGAGCCCAGCTATGCTGTTACATCAGGCCCGATTGTATGGTGCAAGTCGCTTTTTCCACCATTCATCTACCATACTATTCACTAGCTCTATTCCACAGTCTGTGATTTTCCATTAAAGTCCCTTTTATCTATCTTTTCAAAGGTGACCTGAGACAGCTAATCTTATGGTAAGTAATAGAGAAAAAACTAAGCTTATAATATAAACTACAGTATGGACAAACATATCATACATCATGATGGTTTCATTTCATAACCTTCCCTCACAAAGAATATGAGGTTAATAGAAAATATATGTTGTCTGTAGTACCATAGTTTATCATACTCTCTCCCCTTGTCTGTGACTTGTAGGGGGATCAGACATAATGTCACGTGGAATGCTCAGGCTCTGGGCTTCAGCTCGCAGGGCCCTCCCAGCACCCCTCCCTTCCTCTCCTGCCCCTCCACAGAGGGTGAGAGAGGGGACCCCAGACCCCCACCACGCCCCTCTCGCCCTAAACCAGCCCTGTCACCCCGCAGGATGCCCAAACAGAAACAACCACCCAGCCCAACCCCAGTACTCCGTCATTCCCGTCTCCTCAAGCCCCAGTCTGAGGCAGTAGAAGTTGGCCACAGCCACCTGAGAGAGATGGGGTACTTTGCCTCAGCAGAGATCCTGGAAGCAGCGTGTAACGCCTCTATCCCAGGCCTTACAGGGGTGTCCAACTTCACTGTGTTCCTCTACTGTAACCTGTTTGACGGGGACGATGGGTCTGTGGACCCGGAGGTCGGTCAGATGGGACCCGACCTACATGCCACATGTTCCGACGCCGCCTGGTACCTGTCTGCAGCCGAGGATGACTTCCTGTGGGTCCACATCTGCAGCGAGTTCTTCGCCCACCAGTTCAACAAAACTGTGTGTGCCAACTCCTCCTTTTGGCTGCAGAGAGCACACCAGGTACAGTCCATAATCAAACCCCACTTCTGAATGCAAAAGAGTTGCGTTCTCAACTCTCTTTTTTAACTTCTCCACAATGTCTAACTACATACTGCCTGTGATGTTTGCAGGCTGCAGAGACAAAGGACTACCACTACTTCAACCAGTCCAGTATAGATGACCTGTGTGTGCAGCTGTCAGTGGAGGTGGTGGAGGGCGGGGGCAGCCAAGAGCCTGACGAAGCCTGCCTGGCCCAGCTGGGCACCAGGTCCCTCAGCGCCCAGGAGTTCAGACGCTGCTTCCTGCCCAACACTTCTGCTCTGGTCTCAGCCCTGTGTGGCAGCGAGTCCCCTGAGGCCCACCCCTCCCACCCATCCCTTCCGGAGGGCAGCTGGGCTGCAGAGTACTGCTCCAGACTCCACAACTCCTCCCACCCTGAATCCACAGAAGACACATGTGACTACAGGAAGTGGAGCCTGCAGCATTTCACAAACGCCACCCTGCTGGAGCTCTGTGGCAGTACAGAGGGGCTGAGGGATTATGTTTGTAGCAACACCACCCTGTACCGCCGGCTACTCCCAGCCTATCCTCAGCTCTCTGACCTTTGTGTTGACCTGGATGTAGAACAGGAGGACAGGAAGTGCTTCCTCCAGTGGTTCTTTGACATGCTCCCGGCGCCGTACGACTTTGACACATCACAGCTGTGTGTGAGTCCTGCTCCGCTGCTAGTGGAGGCGCTGCACAGGCTGAGTGTGTGTGAGGTGGATGGGGGTGAGCGCGGGGGCTGGGTGGGGGCTGTGGGGTACATGCTGAGGGTACTGGACTTTGTGGTGGGGCTCTCGGCGGGACTGGATGAGGGGGAGGGGGAGGTGAGGCAGGGCCTGGGTCAGGCTATCCTCCTCTCCAGTCTCCTTGACAATGCCTCATTCTGGGCCACTCTGCGTCCCGACGCCTCACTGAGCGTGCTCCAAACCGTGGGCTTGTTCCTGCGCAGGGAGCAGAGCGCAGCTCTCAAAGAGGACCTGCTCAGCTGCTTCAGTGTAAGCCACATGCCTGATACACAGAACACATACACACAAACATAGACACATGAAGGTAATGTGAATGCCTCCTCTGTCCTGACAGCCTGTATTATGGGACCTCATTCAGAGAGAGGACAACTCCTCTGCCCTCAGAGTCCTAATGCAGGTAGTGTACAGCTTTATAAAACGGGTAGTTGGGATCCTGGATGCAGATTTACTGGTCACTTGTATTATGGTGCACATTGTTTTCTCTCCAGGAGTACCTTCAAATGCCCAGGGAGAGTATCCGCACACTGGTGATGTCAGCAGAGAAAGATGCGGTGAAGAGGTTTCTAACTCACATGCACCAGAGCTGGGACCAGCTGCACGTAGAGACCGCTCAGGTTTGTCCTCAAACACTCTCAGTTTAGTAATGGATGCTGGAAAGTAGGGATGTTACTTAGTTACTACTACTGTCAATAAAGACCACTGTCTCCCCAGGCCTCTCAGAGAGAACTGCAGGCCATGGAGACCATGACGTCCGCCTTCATCCACAAGTTCCCTCGTGTGACCCCTGACCTCTTCGTCGACCTATCACAGTTCATCCCTTTCATGTCCGTCTCTGACATCATGAGCTTCCCTGCCTCCCTGATGGTCAACACCAGTGTGTGAGTGACTAGGCCTGAGCTGCCATTTTAAGCCAAAGGTCAAAGGTAATCGTGTTGACTGGTTCTGTGTTGTATCATAGGTTGATGGCCATCCGTGACCACAGCACAGAGATGAAGTCTCCACAGAAACAGGCATTTGTGAAGAGGCTTCTGCAGTCCAGTGTGGTGGGAGATGTCCCTTCTTGGCCACCGTACTTCCTCAGCTCCATCCTCCCACTGCTCCCACACCTCCCAGTCAGCCAATTTCAGCAGCTGACATCAGATCAGGTTAGACATCTCATTCCTTATCTACCCTACAGAAATGTTCATGAAGTATTGTGTACTGTATTGGCATTACTCTGTCATCATGTCTCTCCTTAAGCTGAGTCCCCTGGTGGAGTTGCTGGGAAACACCAGTCTGGATGGAACAAGAGGGCGTCATGTTCTACGGACTCTATTCATTAAAAAAATGAACTTCTCCAGTGATAACATATCAAGGTAGGGTCTTTTGTCTCAAGTTGTAACCTATTCCATATATAGTGCTCTACTTCTGATCAGAGCCACAGTGTCCCTTTGTGCAGTTACCGGAGTATTAGACCAGAGATACCAGGGCATTATATCTCAACAGGCTGGGAGTTCTGGTTTGTTACCTGAACCCAGAGGAACTGCGTCCGTTTCTGCTGGCTTCCCCTGTGTCCTCTGCTCTTTGGCAGCAGCTAGCTCTCTGTGTGTCTGAGGGACACATCAGTGCTTCAGGCAGGGTGAGAGAGAATTGCATGTAAAAAAAATTGGGATGCACTCCAAAAGTTCCAAGTTCATTTTGTGGCTGTATGACAATATTTTTCCTACAACACTCCTGTTAGGATATCTGCAAAATATCAGTATTGACATTTGTATATGTATACAGTCCATATCATATGTGAGGGGCTCTGACCCTGTTGATCCTGCTCTTGCCCTGTGTCCAGCTGTCCCTCTGGCTGGTCCAGGCGGTGCAGCCTCTGAATGCCGGCACTCTGCCTCCTCCAGCACTGGCCACCCTCAGGGGCCTACTGCCCCAGCTAGGGGCTTCCTTCCTGCAGTCACTGCCCTCACTACAGCTCTTGGACCTGCTAACACAACCAGGCCTGCCCAGCTTCTCCCCAGCACAGGTCAGCACTGCATGGGCTATGCCTACACACTGAATCTAACGGTATGTTGTTTTATGCTGAGCGAACATTACATGTTGTTTTTAACTTCCCCCAGGCGTTCCAGATATTATCAAAAATTTCACAAGACACTAATGTAAGTAAAGGCTTATTAGTGACCTCTTCAGTTCTGTTTTAATCTACACAGCTTGTTGTGCATTCTAACAAGGCCATATTTCCATGGTGATCCTCTCCTTGCCAGCTCACCATGGATACACTGTGCAGGCTGAAGCCCTTACTGCCTGGCCTATCCCCTGCTGTGCTCAGTGGCATACACTGGTCTGAGATCAGTGGAACCGCTCACTGCCAGTGCTGGAGCACTCTACTGGCTGACCTGAAGCCTGCCCATAGAGCCATGCTCCACAGGGCACTGCAGGAGGTAAGTAAGGTGCTCTTGTTTCTCTGTGGGAAGATCACTTTCTCCTCTCTGTCAAACTGTTCTTTATTCATCATTTCCAGTGGCTCTGCATTGTCTTTCTTACCACACTGAGAGCAGATGATGACACAGTAAAGAGATGGTGGAATTTAAATACTAACAAACCAATTATGCTGTTAATCATCAACTACCTTATATGACTAAACGGCTAGTCAATTGAACTTACCTGGAAGTAATTCCATAAGTACAGTACTTAACCTATTGCCAATTACTATTCTTCAGGCACATATTCGAATTCCATTGTTTATGTTTAGCTTTTTTTTTTAAAGGCTTTAGCCATCAACTCAAGGAACTTGACAGAGCAGCTCCAATGTCTCCTGCCATTCGTTCCCCTGAGGGAGCTGATAGAGGTTCTGGATGGAGAGACATTCCTGAGAAATATGAGCCTGTACAGAGACCTGCCCTGGTCCCCGCAACAGGTGCACATCCAGCCCCACTATGCTCTGTCTGAGCCTACAACACTACATAAACACCCACTCCTCTGGCTATGGTATAGCATTATTACTGTTGTTGCTGTGGAGCGAAAGCCAAACTGCCAGTGCGGGCCTGGGCTCCCATTAATCTGCAAATCATTGGATATGCTTCAGATGAGCCATTCAGGATATTAATACTCCATATGCGTCAGCCGTCATCAAGCAAATTGGTTTGGATGTAGTACAATAGTCTGGAGGGGGAATATAAATTAGTAATGCCTACCTTAAAGAGATTTTGTCACAGCCAAGGGTGTATTAGATTCCTTTCACCACATGTTCTCTCTCTCACACACACTCTTGTCTTTCTGAATTATATAGGCTCAGCTCCTTTTCAAGAGGACCCATCAATCTGAAATCATTACCAGAGAAACTGTAGAGTAAGTCAAATGTTATTAGGTGTTATGGGTATGTGCTGTTATTGAATATCCTGTGATATTCATGCAAGTCATTACATGACAAAACTGGAGACTCAGTCAGTACCCAGTTTCATTCAGTTTCCCTCTCCTGGATTACAAATGCAATACAGTCTTCCAGATAAAATGTATTCATCCAATCATCTATTTGGTCTTTAGGGACTTGGGTCATATTGCTGGTGGAATGAGCTGTGATTGGCTAAGGCTTTGGACCAATGAAACCGACTTTTCAGAGTTGCTTCAGTTTGTCAGTGAGTTGCCAGGAGGGGTGAGACCAGCTCTGGTGAGGAACCACAAGCAACCCACATGGTATCCCTCGTGTCCCCCGCCCCTCCTCTTTCTCTCTCACCCATTCCTTTTCTTTATCTATATTTAGGTACATCTCTTTATCTATAGTATTATACAGTGGGGGAAAAAAGTATTTAGTCAGTCACCAATTGTGCAAGTTCTCCCACTTAAAAAGATGAGAGAGGCCTGTAATTTTCATCATAGGTACACGTCAACTATGACAGACAAATTGAGAAAAAAAAATCCAGAAAATCACATTGTAGGATTTTTAATGAATTTATTTGCAAATTATGGTGGAAAATAAGTATTTGGTCACCTACAAACAAGCAAGATTTCTGGCTCTCACAGACCTGTAACTTCTTCTTTAAGAGGCTCCTCTGTCCTCCACTCGTTACCTGTATTAATGGCACCTGTTTGAACTTGTTATCAGTATAAAAGACACCTGTCCACAACCTCAAACAGTCACACTCCAAACTCCACTATGGCCAAGACCAAAGAGCTGTCAAAGGACACCAGAAACAAAATTGTAGACCTGCACCAGGCTGGGAAGACTGAATCTGCAATAGGTAAGCAGCTTGGTTTGAAGAAATCAACTGTGGGAGCAATTATTAGGAAATGGAAGACATACAAGACCACTGATAATCTCCCTCGATCTGGGGCTCCACGCAAGATCTCACCCCGTGGGGTCAAAATGATCACAAGAACGGTGAGCAAAAATCCCAGAACCACACGGTGGGACCTAGTGAATGACCTGCAGAGAGCTGGGACCAAAGTAACAAAGCCTACCATCAGTAACAGACTACGCCGCCAGGGACTCAAATCCTGCAGTGCCAGACGTGTCCCCCTGTTTAAGCCAGTACATGTCCAGGCCCGTCTGAAGTTTGCTAGAGTGCATTTGGATGATCCAGAAGAGGACTGGGAGAATGTCATATGGTCAGATGAAACCAAAATAGAACTTTTTGGTAAAAACTCAACTCGTCGTGTTTGGAGGACAAAGAATGCTGAGTTGCATCCAAAGAACACCATACCTACTGTGAAGCATGGGGGTGGAAACATCATGCTTTGGGGCTGTTTTTCTGCAAAGGGACCAGGACGACTGATCCGTGTAAAGGAAAGAATGAATGGGGCCATTTATCGTGAGATTTTGAGTGAAAACCTCCTTCCATCAGCAAGGGCATTGAAGATGAAACGTGGCTGGGTCTTTCAGCATGACAATGATCCCAAACACACCACCCAGGCAACGAAGGAGTGGCTTCGTAAGAAGCATTTCAAGGTCCTGGAGTGGCCTAGCCAGTCTCCAGATCTCAACCCCATAGAAAATCTTTGGAGGGAGTTGAAAGTCCGTGTTGCCCAGCGACAGCCCCAAAACATCACTGCTCTAGAGGAGATCTGCATGGAGGAATGGGCCAAAATACCAGCAACTGTGTGTCAAAACCTTGTGAAGACTTACAGAAAACGTTTGACCTGTGTCATTGCCAACAAAGGGTATATAACAAATTATTGAGAAACTTTTGTTATTGACCAAATACTTATTTTCCACCATAATTTGCAAATAAATTCATTAAAAATCCTACAATGTGATTTTCTGGATTTATTTTTCTCATTTTGTCTGTCATAGTTGACGTGTACCTATGATGAAAATTACAGGCCTCTCTCATCTTTTTAAGTGGGAGAACTTGCACAATTGGTGGCTGACTAAATACTTTTTTTCCCCACTGTATCTAGCATATCAAATGTAAAGAAAAGTATTCATGGAATTCTTCAGAGCTTCCTGTTTCATACTAGTTTGTTCAGATGTTTTGTGTTTTGTTACCAGAGGAAATGCGTTGTAGAGGAGCTGCGGCAAAGACCAGAGGAAGACCTGGATCGTATAAGCCCCTGGTTTGCTGCAGAATTACCGTAAGACATCATTCACTCCAAAATATATTGTATAAATGGTCCAACATTTAATCTTTCTCTATACAAGATGAATCTGGTTATTCCTGCTGTCCCAGGGTGAACCTGATTGAGAACCTATCTAATACGTCACTGACAGCCATCCTGGCTCACATTCAGCAGCACTTTGTGGACTTCCTCAAGCTGCCCCGTCATAAGCAGATGGCCTTAGCAGAAAAGGCCATCACTGTGCTGGTGAGGAGAGACTATAATATTATTTGCAAGAAATCCTGATTAATAAAACATACACATTGATCAATTCACCCAAACATAATGATACAGGGGTGGAATGCATGGCATTACAATACTTAATAATCAGCTAAACGGATTGTGCTTTGTTGTCAGCTGTAGAGTCATTATACTGTAGTACCTGCAGTAATTATGCTGTAGTAACTATGTTCTGGTGTGTCCGTCCAGGGCACCTCTCAGGGCCTAGCTGAGGGGGAGCTCGGGGGGGCCTCTGTGGACCTCCTGGGGCCCCTGTTGCCCTTCCTGGACAGGGACACCATGGGGCTGGTGGACAGAGGGGCCCTGGGGCTGCGGCTGGATGAGCTGAGGGGATACTGCCTGCCTTGGGACACCCTGAGGGACATGGCTGCTCTGCTCACTGGGAGAGACCTGCTGGGGTGAGAGACAGCTGGGTCTGTCTTTCAGGAGATGGTAGTGGTAGTGGGAGGCCTGGGGTGGGTGTGAGCTGATTATGGCAGCACTGGGCTTGTGGGTATCTGTCATGTATGCATTTATAACAGAAAGCTGGTGTGTGTGTGTGTTTATTGTAGAGAGTCATCGGCGTGGACGGTTGGTGATGTGGAGCTTGTTGGCAGACTGGTGTTCACTCTCTCTCCAAAACAGATCAACTCCATCCCACTGGTGAGGGCGCCAATGGGCTAAACATCAAGTGCCTTTATAATGACATTACTTTATCATTGGGTGATGACAAATAAAGCCCTGCAGTACTGTATGTGATTGCATGCGTGTACTTGTAGCAGGATGTGCTAAGTGTGTGTTTTACTACCATTTATCAGGTGGTGCTGAGTGCAGAGACGGTGGAGGAGGTTCTAGCAGGTCAGTGGCGCTGGGAGAACAGTGATGTGGGTCAGGCCTGTGTGTCCCAGTGTGTGGACCAGCAGGGCCAGCGAGAGAGGATCCACAGCCTCATACGGGGGGTCGTCAGAGCACAGAGCAGGAGGAGAAAAGGTAATCTATTGATCCTCTATATCACAAATGTATCATACCCACTAGCTCTGAAGGGAAAAGCTTGATGATAATGTGTTGTGGTTCTAAACTCATTGCGGCCCCATGTCTTCTATCCAGTGCCAGTCCCAAGCTGTGGTGACATAAGAGGCACCTTCCCCTCAGCATGGACAGCCAATCAGCTGAGCCGGATGGCGGGGGAGGAGTTGGGGCAGTGCGTGGAGGTCATAGGTCAGGACGCTTCACTGAGCCCTGAGCAGCGCCGAGCACTGTGGGTAAAGCTCAGGCAGGTTAGTTTCAGAACGTCAGAGACGTTTTGGTTTTCATCACTGCCTGCTAAAGATTGACAGTGGAAATGTGTTGTGTATCTTGTGCACTATCCTTCACCCTCCTCCAGGACTACAGTCCAGTTAGAGGCCTGAGGCCAGAGCAGGTCCTGGGGCTGGGCTGTGTGGTCACTGAGCTGGGGGGGAGAGAGCTCCAGGATACTAACCTGACTGACCTGGGTGTCCTGGCCCACCTGGGGACTCTGACCAACTGGGGCCCAAAAAAGGTGACTAGGCTCCCATATTCCTATCTCATGTGTGATATTTGTAGACCGGAGGGATTGCCGACTCCTGGCGTAGGTTGTTTAACTCTCCATCCCTGTGTCTTGTTTCAGATGAGAGCAGCAGTTGTTGGTGTGATGCGGAAGTGGAAGTTGAAGGTGGAGCAGCTCGGAGCTGTAGAAGTGGCTTCTTTAGGACACCTGCTCTGTGGTTTAACACTGTCAGAGATCAACCGACTGGACCCCTACAACCTCAGGTCAGTCAAGTATTAGAAATACACCATTTATTTTCACCACAGAAATGTTAGATTACATTCCTTGTGAATAAAGCTCAGCCTATAGTGCAGAAAGGCAAAAATATGTCATTTTTTGCTGTCTTATTCCACTTTGTGATAATGCTTCCATCAACCCAGTCCTAATGAGGTCTCCTGCTCTTTGACTGACAGCATGGCTGCTATGTTCCTGAGGGAGCTGGCCCTGCCGTGTTCAGAGCAGCAGATGGAGGCTCTGACCGCCCGTCTCTCCAGTCCTCAGGCCTTTGGCCCCGTCAGTACCTGGGGCCCCGAGGTCTTCACTGAGATCGGCACACTAGCAGGTACAGCTATTCAAATGGGGCAGGGGTTTAAACTCAGAAAGATGTATTGTTGTATATTCAGAATATTTTATCCCTAAATCTAAGGAATAGTTAGAGTTGGTAGTGAGCGGTGAATCCACTCACACTCATTACCTGAGTCCTACCTCCCTGTCTGTCTCTCCCTCCCTCATTCTGTCCAGCGGGTCTGGAGGACATGGTTCTGTCTTCTCTGGTACAGGAGCAGGTGGAGGGGCTCATCCCCGAAGCTATCGCCCTGATTCCCCCCACGAAGATGGCTGTGAGTCTCTCTCTGTTTCACCTCAGGATACTTAAGAGCTGGTTTGGATAATGCTGTTTACATAATGCTCTCCAAACCACATCCCATTTTGTTAGTTGATGCACGATATGTGTGTGTGTCTGTCAGGTGGTATTCAGTGCGGTCCAGCTGTCTTGGCTGAATGTGGAGCAGGCGTGGGTGGTCACAGAAAAGCAGTGGGCGGAGCTGGACAGTGGGCAGAGACATTCCCTGGGCCTGGCGCAGTATGAGGGGGATGTCCTGCTAGAGCACAGAGGTAAGGATTTACAGGGGTAATGATTCACAGGGGTAATGATTCAAAGGGTAAGGACTCAGGGACATGGGTAAAGATAAGGGGGTTGGGATCATTTCATGAGAAAGAGGGAAAGATCCAGTTGGTCTTATTGATGGGTTTTGTTCAATGATTTATGTTTTTAGTATGTAAATTCATATCAATATCATCATAATGTCATGTTTAACAGTAACTATGTTTTGTCTGCGTCCACAGGGAGGAATGTGGCCCCGGCAGCACGGTCAGCTGACAGCCTCACTGTGTGCTTATTGTCTCTATGCTGTATGTTATGGCAACTATTGTAAAACACACAGTAACCCATTTGTATTTATTTGTTCTTTGACCTTCTTTTATCGAATTGTAACATTTGTACTTAAAAATAAACTTAACATTTTGAACTGTGTTCCATTTGTATCCTGGAATGAACCGTCCACCTCATGCTATTCTAATGCCTGACATACTCTACTTCAGGGTTCTTCAATTCCGGTCCTGGAGGGCCGAAACACCTCTGTTTTTCATCCTCTCCTTCTAATCAGGGGCTAATTCAGACCTGGGACACCAGGTGAGTGCAATTAACTACCAGGTAGAAATAAAAAACAGAAGTGTTTCGGCCCGCCAGGACCGGAATTGAAGAACCCTGCTCTACATGCATCATTCTGATGTGTCTGTGTGTTTGGGATTATGCTACTCTGTTACTATGGTTACAGTGTAGAGGGCACTCATTAAATTCGATTCAAGTATAAAAGCGCCTCTCGGGAAAATAGGGCAGTAGGACACAATTCAGAGGATTAGGTGCAATATGGTGATAACAAGCACCCATAATGACCTCATTTTGTATAGTACACAACAATTACTGGTCGATCCCCAAGTTTAATTTGAATGTATTGATATATAGCTGAAGAGTTTATATCTGCTATTCAGGTAAAGTATTTGGAGGACCACAGTTAATGATTTGGATTTGTTTGCTTTATTTAAGTATATTGTTTGTGAATGTAAAGCAGCAACAGCTGGGGATATCCTGATCTCTCTCCAGTCTTGTCTTACACTCAATCAGGCAGTTAACAGCATCAATCACATTCTGAACCAGCTGGACCTACATGCAACACACAAACACACATAACCTACTCTTTCTAAGCTCTCTACAACTGCCTATTAAAGCTGAATATTATGATTGTCACTGTCGGTTGCGTATCTATTCTGTGGTGTAGTGATGCAGTGTCTTACCTCTGACTCACCCAGTCTGGCCAGGTTAGAGATGTCAAAGGTTGTGCCCACAGCTGCTGAGTCCACGCTGCCCATACCTCGCTTCTGCAGAACGATGGACCTAGTAAAAAACAACAGAAAAACAAACAGAGAATTTAGGATCCTGGAATTTGAGAAGGACAGCTCAGCACAGGGATCCCCTTAGCACAGTTTCTTCATATGGCTGTTCGTGTGTCAACCCATAGGTGAGTGAGGTGGTAAAAGCCAGACCTTGCTGAGATGAGGCAGGTTGACGTGGACCCCTGCCCTGAGTCCAGTGCCCAGGTTGGAGGGGCAGGTGAGGATGTAATCCAGCCTCTCACTCCACATGAACTCCCAGCCTTTCTCCATGATCAGTCTCTCCACCTGGTGGTGATGACAACAAAGCATGAAACGTTTAAGTGTCATTTAAGACACAGTTAACGTGTGTGTGTGTGTGTGTAGGCAATGAATCCAATCATTGATTCTGCTGGGCTCACCTCCTTGAGTCCCCTGTAGAACCTCTCAAACACCCTCTTCATGTTGCTGCCCTTCTCCATCTAGATGACCCGGGTGTGGTCCTCCTCGTTGATCCACACAAGGAAGTTATTCTGGTTGTTGTGCCTTTCCAGACCAATGGGTTATCGATAGGTTTCAGCGCTTCTAAAATGCTTTCTATTGTTTGGTTTTAGAGTTGTGCTTTTATCAAACCATTATACTTACCAGGGGGGACACTGGTATATCGAACAGGAAGTGATCCTGTGAACTCCAAAAACAAGTGTTATGCATCTCAGTGATAGAATAAGGAAATTAAACAAATAAAAACAATTCTCCAAAGCAGTGTGTGGTGCAGACTGTGTTTTCCTCACATCAATGGGCAGCTGCTGCTCCTGGTCAGTCATCTGTACTGTCCATTGAGTTCCCCCTGCCGTCCGTTGAGGGCGTCCACCACCAGCTCCACCTCCCGGCGCTCCGCCCAGCAACAGGCAGGGGGCAGGCTCAGCCCTCGGATGCTCAGGCCCGTGACGATGACACGTAGCGCTCATCAAACTGACCTGCCCGGATCTGACAAGAGACTGTGGTAAGTACTGGCTCACTTGAACAGTTTAGAATGTAGATACAGTGGGGAAAAAAAGTATTTAGTCAGCCACCAATTGTGCAAGTTCTCCCACTTAAAAAAATTAGAGAGGCCTGTAATTTTCATCATAGGTACACGTCAACTATGACAGACAAATTGAGAATTTTTTTTCCAGAAAATCACATTGTAGGATTTTTAATGAATTTATTTGCAAATTATGGTGGAAAATAAGTATTTGGTCACCTACAAACAAGCAAGGTTTCTGGCTCTCACAGACCTGTAACTTCTTCTTTAAGAGGCTCCTCTGTCCTCCACTCGTTACCTGTATTAATGGCACCTGTTTGAACTTGTTATCAGTAAAAAAGACACCTGTCCACAACCTCAAACAGTCACACTCCAAACTCCACTATGGCCAAGACCAAAGAGCTGTCAAAGGACACCAGAAACAAAATTGTAGACCTGCACCAGGCTGGGAAGACTGAATCTGCAATAGGTAAGCAGCTTGGTTTGAAGAAATCAACTGTGGGAGCAATTATTAGGAAATGGAAGACATACAAGCCCACTGATAATCTCCCTCGATCTGGGGCTCCACGCAAGATCTCACCCCGTGGGGTCAAAATGATCACAAGAACGGTGAGCAAAAATCCCAGAACCACACGGGGGGACCTAGTGAATGACCTGCAGAGAGCTGGGACCAAAGTAACAAAGCCTACCATCAGTAACACACAACGCCGCCAGGGACTCAAATCCTGCAGTACCAGACGTGTCCCCCTGCTTAAGCCAGTACATGTCCAGGCCCGTCTGAAGTTTGCTAGAGTGCATTTGGATGATCCAGAAGAGGATTGGGATAATGTCATATGGTCAGATGAAACCAAAATAGAACTTTTTGGTAAAAACTCAACTCGTCGTGTTTCGAGGACAAAGAATGCTGAGTTGCATCCAAAGAACACCATACCTACTGTGAAGCATGGGGGTGGAAACATCATACTTTGGGGCTGTTTTTCTGCAAAGGGACCAGGACGACTGATCTGTGTAAAGGAAAGAATGAATGGGGCCATGTATCGTGAGATTTTGAGTGAAAACCTCCTTCCATCAGCAAGGGCATTGAAGATGAAACGTGGCTGGGTCTTTCAGCATGACAATGATCCCAAACACACCGCCCGGGCAACGAAGGAGTGGCTTCGTAAGAAGCATTTCAAGGTCCTCGAGTGGCCTAGCCAGTCTCCAGATCTCAACCCCATAGAAAATCTTTGGAGGGAGTTGAAAGTCTGTGTTGCCCAGCGACAGCCCCAAAACATCACTGCTCTAGAGGAGATCTGCATGGAGGAATGGGCCAAAATACCAGCAACAGTGTGTGAAAACCTTGTGAAGACTTACAGAAAATGTGTGACCTGTGTCATTGCCAACAAAGGGTATATAACAAAGTATTGAGAAACTTTTGTTATTGACCAAATACTTATTTTCCACCATAATTTGCAAATAAATTCATTAAAAATCCTACAATGTGATTTTCTGGATTATTTTTTCTCATTTTGTCTGTCATAGTTGACGTGTACCTATGATGAAAATTACAGGCCTCTCTCATCTTTTTAAGTGGGAGAACTTGCACAATTGGTGGCTGACTAAATACTTTTTTCCCCCACTGTATGTAGAAGGTCTGATACCTAGTCAACTGGGTGGTTGATGCAATGACATATCTATACTTATGTCCATTGACATTAACATCATTCTGTACCTTGCTTGCATCCAGGTCTGTGGGGTGTATCATTATCCTCGGGTCATAACCATTGTGTCTCTCTTTGATCATTGGGTCCAATAGCTCAGAAAACACCTGATATAGGAAAACATGAACCACAACAGAAGACACAGTGAGTAAAGCAACAACTCTAAATGACGAAGGAAGAGAAAGAGAGCAAAAGAAAGAGAGAGAGAGAGAGAGAGAGAGAGAGAGAGAGAGAGAGAGAGAGAGAGAGAGAGAGAGAGAGAGAGAGAGAGAGAGAGAGAGAGAGAGAGAGAGAGAGAGAGAGAGAGATTGTGTATAATAGGATTGGCTTGATGGATTAAAATAAATTCAACTTTAGTAACCAAAAGCGATCACAAAGCAAGGGCTTCTGTGTTATTCTTTCCTTTCAATACTTCTCCTCTCTACACACAAAGAGGTGGAATATTGGGAGACTCTGCTATTAAGAGTCTGCAGAGCACTTGCCTTCAATTCAAAGCAGAACTGCAAACTGCAGTTGATCCCCTTTCATCTAGGTTTTATCTGTACAACACATTTGTAAGGAATGGGTGACCCTCCAATATGTGTAGTAGCTTTAGAATATTTATTTCACGGTGACCTCCATTAGATTTAAAAAATGCATTGAAGTTCCAGCAAGATAGGAGGTACGCATACCAATTCACTGTGAACAGACGCAGGCGACACAGGCCGTTGTGTTCCATCACCTGATAGGACTCCTCGTCTCCGGCTACCATGCCAACAGTCTTTATGAAGGGGTGCCCAGGGTTGTCCACTCCTGTCTGGATAACATTGTCCATAGGCAAACAGCTTGGCATAGAGGGAAGGTGTGAGGTGACTGGCCTTGCAGTTGTTGTGTTTGTGTAAATCAGGAAACTATGCACTGTGAGAGAAATTGAAGGTTGGTAACACTATTGAGTACAGATAAAAAGGGGGTATAATGATAGCACACCCCTAACGAATGAATACAGTGGGGGAAAAAAGTATTTAGTCAGCCACCAATTGTGCAAGTTCTCCCACTTAAAAAGATGAGAGAGGCCTGTAATTTTCATCATAGGTACACGTCAACTACAGTGGCGGCTCCTGAAAAAATTCTCAGGGGGGGCAATTTTTCTGATGATTTAGGTGACCTACACACATTTTAAAAAAGATATGTCCAGCAACAACATGAAGACAGGGGCAGCATATAAGTCAATACTGATATACACATTACTTGCTTCAAAAAGGCCTCATGGTTGAATTGGAAATATGTGCACCTGAGCAAGCAGGAGCTTTTGATAGAGGCTACTGAAAACATTGATGCAAGTTATTGGTAATAAGAAATTTTTATAGACTTCCATATTCTGCCCTCTTGTATAGATTTGTGAAAATGAACAGTGATAGACATTTTGCCTGAAAACAGAATTTGAAAATAATTTCTAGAAAAGGTAAACACAGCTATCTGTATGGCTTTGTAAATATGAACAACCATATTCTGGCCAATTGTATAGATTTGTAAAAAAAATTGTTTACTTTTTTAAAAATGAAAAATAACTATTTTAAACAACATCAACTGTGAACTGATTTGGGCGTGTGTGTGTTAAAGAGACAGACAGGGAGGGACAAAGAGAGAGAGAGGCTACATTACTTGTACTGAAACTGTTCTCTTCTCTCTTTCAATGCAGCAAAGCGGTCAATGACTTTCTCATTGAAATCAGGCATGCTGAGGACTAGTTTACTAGTTACTTTTTAGCTTGCTGCATGATCAAATTCAGCTGATGCGCATAGCAATGCACGTAATGGCCTTTCTTGAAATGCTCACGCACCTTTTGCCTTCTCTCGCCTCATCACACTGGCTCCATCGTAAGCTTGCGCAATGAGTTTGACTTTCACGTCGTCGGCAAAAAGACCGTTCAGTCTCTCCAAAAGCACACTGGCGATTGAGACTGAGGTTGATTCCGAGATGGGAAGGAACTCAAAAAAGCGCTCCTGCACTTTGTGGTTGTCTCTTTGATGTGAACTTCTTTCAAAGAGACAATCGAGTTGCACTGAACGCTATAGCCATCTTGATAGTAGTACGTGAATTGATTGATGCTGCTACCCGCTCTTTTCTTAGTTACGTTCATGGTTACGTTACGTATGACGAAAGCGCGTAAGTGCAAGCCCTCAGAAACCCATAGAGATTGTATTGAAAGCTCTGAAATTTGAAAAAAATAGATTTTACATGGGAGTCTATGACAGACTTCTGGGCGATTTTCAACCTGACTGAAATCGCCCCAAAAGGGGGGGGGGCCATTTGAAGCACGACTTTAGCCTGATTGGACATTTAGTGGCAGTGTGGCACTGTGGCAGATCAGACGTCTAGATTACAACACTGATAACTACTGTTGCCGTGATATAATTGATTAGAAAAAAAATCCCTTCCTTTTCCCGTTTGGCAGTGCGTCGCCCATATCGCCCTATTGAACACACCGCCCCTGGTCAACTATGACAGACAAAATGAGATTTTTTTCTCTCCAGAAAATCACATTGTAGGATTTTTTATGAATTTATTTGCAAATTATGATGGAAAATAAGTATTTGGTCAATAACAAAAGTTTCTCAATACTTTGTTATATACCCTTTGTTGGCAATGACACAGGTCAAACATTTTCTGTAAGTCTTCACAAGGTTTTCACACACTGTTGCTGGTATTTTGGCCCATTCCTCCATGCAGATCTCCTCTAGAGCAGCGATGTTTTGGGGCTGTCGCTGGGCAACACGGACTTTCAACTCCCTCCAAAGATCTATGGGGTTGAGATCTGGAGACTGGCTAGGCCACTCCAGGACCTTGAAATGCTTCTTACGAAGCCACTCCTTCGTTGCCCGGGCGGTGTGTTTGGGATCATTGTCATGCTGAAAGACCCAGCCACGTTTCATCTTCAATGCCCTTGCTGATGGAAGGAGGTTTTCACTCAAAATCTCACGATAAATGGCCCCATTCATTCTTTCCTTTACACGGATCAGTCGTCCTGGTCCCTTTGCAGAAAAACAGCCCCAAAGCATGATGTTTCCCCCCCCTGCTTCACAGTAGGTATTGTGTTCTTTGGATGCAACTCAGCATTCTTTGTCCTCCAAACACGACGAGTTGAGTTTTTACCAAAAAGTTCTATTTTGGTTTCATCTGACCATATGACATTCTCCCAATCCTCTTCTGGATCATCCAAATGCACTCTAGCAAACTTCAGACGGGCCTGGACATGTACTGGCTTAAGCAGGGGGACACGTTTTGCACTGCAGGATTTGAGTCCCTGGCGGCGTAGTGTGTTACTGATGGTAGGCTTTGTTACTTTGGTCCCAGCTCTCTGCAGGTCATTCACTAGGTCCCCCCGTGTGGTTCTGGGATTTTTGCTCACCGTTCTTGTGATCATTTTGACCCCACGGGGTGAGATCTTGCGTGGAACCCCAGATCAAGGGAGATTATCAGTGGTCTTGTATGTCTTCCATTTCCTAATAATTGCTCCCACAGTTGATTTCTTCAAACCAAGCTGCTTACCTATTGCAGATTCATTCTTCCCAGCCTGGTGCAGGTCTACAATTTTGTTTCTGGTGTCCTTTGACAGCTCTTTGGTCTTGGCCATAGTGGTTTGGAGTGTGACTGTTTGAGGTTGTGGACAGGTGTCTTTTATACTGATAACAAGTTCAAACAGGTGCCATTAATACAGGTAACGAGTGGAGGACAGAGGAGCCTCTTAAAGAAGAAGTTACAGGTCTGTGAGAGCCAGAAATCTTGCTTGTTTGTAGGTGACCAAATACTTATTTTCCACCATAATTTGCAAATAAATTCATAAAAAATCCTACAATGTGATTTTCCTGGTTTTTCTCTCTCAATTTGTCTGTCATAGTTGACGTGTACCTATGATGAAAATTACAGGCCTCTCTCATCTTTTTAAGTGGGAGAACTTGCACAATTGGTGGCTGACTAAATACTTTTTTCCCCCACTGTAGGTGTTGGAGGCTGTGGACACTGGGCTCTGTCACTGTCTGTCTGGGATAACTAGATTACCTGGCAGGGTACAGCCTCCTGATTTGAGCTCCTGTGCTGACATGCTCTCTGTTCAGAAAAATCCTGCTGTGGCAAATTACCATACTCCAATAAGAGACAGGACTCCTATGTTGCTCTTCCTAGAGGACAACAGCTTGAAGAAAGTGCTTGCCATTATCCCTTTGAAACATGAAAGGAGGAGTGTGTCACTAATACTAGCTTCTGTCTTCTCAGATAGAGTTCAATGTGTCAAATCGGAGGGCCTGTTGTCTGGACCTATGGCAGTCTCTATGGGGGTGCCACAGGGTTCAATTCTTGGGCCGACTCTTTTCTCTGTGTATATCAATGATGTCGCTCTTGTTGCTGGTGATTCTCAGATCCACCTCTACGCAGACGACACCATTTTGTATACATCTGGCCCTTCATTGGACACTGTGTTAGCAAACCTCCAAACCAGCTTCAATGCCATACAACACTCCTTTCGTAGCCTCCACCTGCTCTTATACACAAGTAAAACTAAATGCATGCTCTTCAATCGAACGCTGCTGGCACCCGCCCACCCGACTAGAATCACTACTCTCGACGGGTCTGACCTAGAGTATGTGGACAACTACAAATACCTAGGTGTCTGGTTAGACTGTAAACTCTCCTTCCAGACTCACATTAAGCATCTCCAATCCAAAGTTAAATCTAGAATCGGCTTCCTATTTCGCAACAAAGCCTCCTTCACTCATGCTGCCAAACATGCCCTCGTAAAACGGAATATCCTACCGATCCTTGACTTCGGCGATGTCATTTACAAAATAGCCTCCAACACTCTACTCAGCAAATTGGATGTAGTCTATCACAGTGCCATCCGTTTTGTCACCAAAGCCCCATATACTACCCACCACTGTGACCTGTACGCTCTTGTTGGCTGGTCCTCACTACATATTCGTCGCCAAACCCACTTCCTCCAGGCCATCTATAAATCACTGCTAGGTAAATCCCTGCCTTATCTTAGCTCATTGGTCACCATAGCAACACCCACCCGTAGTATGCGTTCCAGCAGGTATATCTCACTGGTCATCCCCAAAGCCAACACCTCCTTTGGCCGCCATTCCTTCCAGTTCTCTGCTGCCAATGACTGGAACGAACTGCAAAAATCTCTGAAGCTGGAGACTCTTATCTCCCTCACTAACTTTAAGCATCAGTTGTCAGACCACCTTACCGATCACTGCACCTGTACACAGCCCATCTGAAATTAGCCCACACAACTACCTCATCCCCATATTGTTATTTATTTTGCTCATTTGCACCCCAGTATTTCTATTTGCACATCATCTCTTGCACATCTATCATTCCAGTGTTAATACTAATTGTAATTATTTTGCACTATGGCCTATTTATTGCCTTACCTCCATAACTTGCTACATTTGCACACACTGTATATATATTTTCTGTTGTATTTTTGACTTTATGTTTGTTTTACCCCATATGTAACTCTGTGTTGTTGTTTTTATCGCACTGCTTTGCTTTATCTTGGCCAGGTCGCAGTTGTAAATGAGAACTTGTTCTCAACTGGCTTACCTGGTTAAATAAAGGTGAACAAAAATAATAATAATAATAATAATATTTCTATACAGACAATATTTGTTATAGATTATTCCAGCAGATGGAGCTATACTACTGTGTATATTACTCTTGAGCAGTAGGTGTGTCCAAATCCTGTGCATTTTACCAATGGCCTCGTTTGCCATGACGTATTTCCTGGGGCTTTGTGACGTGGACCCTCAGCTGTTTTGAGAGGGTTCAAACAATCATGTTTATTTTTTTTATTTTGTAACCATTAACAATGTAGTATGGTAGTTGTAAGAGTATATTCGATTAATTAGTATATCGAAGAAGCCAGGGGATCAATGCATAATGTAAACGGGAACTGGTAACCATATAGAATAAACCCTCCTAAGGCATTGGAAAGTTTCCCGATTATTGAGGCGCTCATGGGGAGTTTTGTACTGGTGTGCCTTCGTTCCTGGAAGAGGCCAGACTAGTTGGTTAGTGCGTGGAGTGTGCTTTGCCTGTCATCGGTATTGCCTCGTCCCTATCTACGGAGACACTCAGGCTGTAACTGTGTCCGCTAGAAGGGCATCACGAGCCTGGCTTTAACGTTAGCTGAAACATGACGCCGTCGACGTTGATCCCGGTTGTTGTTGTTCTGTGGAGTGAGTTTGTTTGAAATTATATTCCGATTACCGTCCAAATCGGAACGATCAGAGAAACAGAAGGCTGGGATTAGACACAGGGGAGAAATTGGGTGAAAGAGCGCGTGCTCTGAGCGCCGCAGAAACGCAGTAGGCTACATTGTATCAAGTAGTTGTTGCTGATAACGCGATACAGTGTTACTTTACTGAAATACCAGCGGGAGACGATTCAGGAACGTCTTGTATTCGAAGTTTATCGCCCAGCCGTATGCAGTTGTCAAGGACATTTGTGGTAAGTTGTCGGTTTTCTTAGCAATAATAAGCAATTTCTGCTATGGACCACAATTGTTGTCATAAAATACGATTAAACTTGAATGGTTTAGTGAAACGTTGGATAACTTTTTGAGCTACGAGCAGAAGTTTTCTTTATAGCCGAACTGGGCATGTTGACTCACTGGCATGACTGTCAAAAGAGGAGATATTCAATGTTTTGCGCCCAACTTTAAGAAAGACCTCCTGAAAGATGTTTTGATTCGATTGGAATTGTAGCTTGGCTGCTTATGATTTGAAGAAGGGTCTATTCAGTGGAGAAAACGCTAATACTGTAGCCTTGCTACTGTATATGATTAAGCATTTTTCATGGTAATTTAACACTTTCCTTATGGTAGAGCATATGAATTGTCTGCAAGCAGCATACAGTGGAGTGTTAGAGGAGACCAAGACAGGATATTGTAGTGTGCTGTAAATTAAAAACCTTAGGACCTGGATACTCTTTGTCGATTGTGATACGAATGTATTGTCTAATCACATATTCAAGTGATTATCACCTTTAAGTGCCATTATCATGTTTCCAGGTTAGTGTGTGTGTCAGAGCCTGGCTGTCCTCTCCCTGAGTTCCAATTTGCCTTTGGAAAAATGCAAATTGGGAAAATGCAAATTGTGCAAATAACAACTGGGCTCTGAGAAAGTTTGTTCCTGTTTGTGAGATATGTTGACTTTCTAGCCATTCCTCAACTCCTGAGCCAGTGGCCATGTTTTGATTGCTAGTAGGGAGACCTAACACCTCTGGCAGGGGAAAATGCTAAAGGGTTCTAACCTTGGCCACTGGTCTGTGGTTTGCCAATGTTATCTCCTGTCAAGGGCAAGAGCAGCATCACCACCTCCATCTGCAGTTGGACCTACACCTGGTGAAATTATCACTCTAGGATGTAATGTGTTTTCCATTTGGCATTTGGTGACCCTTTTTGATAATTTCAAGCAGAGTTATGAAATGTATGACTACTTTTTTACTGATTTTGATTCACATCTATCTGTTATCGCTTGTGCAGCTTTATAATAGTTGCTGCCAAACTTTGACATATGGTATAATTTACTCTGCTAACACTTATGTGCACTGGCAGCAAGATGGCTGGTTTCCCACTTTCTCCTGCGAGCAGTAAAGTAGTTGAGCTTTTGTTATTCCATGGTGTATGGTTTTTATACTGACGTTAAACTCTGGCTGAATGGTTGAGTGCCCAGATGAGGTCACTAGGGGCGGGTGTACTTTGAGCCATGCGTGTCTGTGAACGTTAAAGGGAGGCTTGGGGAAGGTGCACACCTCTGTCTGTGTGTGTGCTGCCTCTGCATCAGATCGGACTGCATCAGAATCATAACAACAACAGTAGTCTGAAGCTCAAAGGTGAGCTGCATAACTTACAGCTGTTTTTCCCTTGAAAGTGTTATGCTGTTAAGACTGTAGTTTTCTTTAGGGCATTCAGAGAAAACTAGTGCCTGTTTATATTTAAGAGTATAATTACATTTTTATTCAGATTAGTATTTTGTCTTGTTTGTAGCCTCTTAAACTGGAATGTTTTGGTCTCTGAGCTCGACAAACAAGTTGTTTTGCCAGAAGCTAATTATCACTCTGACCATGTGGTTTAGCAGGTTTTAAGCCAATGCTTAATCTGGACCTCTACATTGTGTCTTTAGCATTGCAAAGAATTCTCTAAGTGTATCATAAATATTTGGGCATGAAGAAGCTTTGGTGTGCCCGAATAAATAAATGAACCGTGGAGAATCAGACTGATTTGTGCCCATCTCAGATGAACGATCTGACTATACAGACTGTCTAACTTTGTGTTTGCTGCTCTGATAGCACTGGCTGCAGTTGCAGAGCAAACTCCTCTCCTCTCATAGTTGTGTGGAGGCACCGCAGCTCTTCTGCCCTGCAGGGTTCCACATGCACTGAGGTTTAGGGAACAATGGGCAGAATAGTGTGTCTGAGCGTGATATAATGGCTTTCGTGTTGCTTAAATGTTTCTCATTTCTGAGCTAAGGCTTTTTCATTTCTTTGCCAGGCATTTTCTTCTCAGAACCTTTTCTGTGAAACTAGGAATGTCAGTCATCATTGTGGAATAATAGGAATGTCAGTTTCTTGTTTCTTGAGCTGTCAATCCGGGCATATTCCTGCTATTGTAACACAGTGTGGTACTTTTTGTCATTTTATAGTTAAAATTGCATTGTATTTGGTGGCTTTGGCCAAGTGTTCTGTCAGAATAGTACATCAGTTCTGAAAGCTGAAGTTGTTCCACCTGAGTATTTTCATACTGCTACTTTTTGTAGAGCTGTTTTTGAACTGTTTAGTGATGAAAAGATTAATCACCCCCTCTATAATAAACAATATATATGTTGCCGGCCAGTACAACAGCAGAACTAGGCATTACATAAAGTGTAAATGTTGCTGCTTGTTAGGCGGGTATGTTTTGTCAGGTCTATTAGAACAGCTGTAACTGTAGAACACAGGGATTTGACGGCCACTCTGCCAATGGATTTCACAAACCCTAGTGACTAGTAGAATTTCAACTTGGTCTTTGAAATGTTCTCATTGAATTAAATAACCTGGAATGCATCAAATGTTTATTCAAATAAGTATTTTGTCTTGTTTGTAGAATGTTTTGGTCTCTGTTGAGCTCGATAAACAAGTTGTTTTGCCAGAAGCTAATTATCACTCTGACCATGTGGTTTAGCAGATTTTAAGGCAATGCTTAATCTGGACCTCTACATTATTTCTTTAGCGTTGCAAATAATTCTCTAAGTGTATCATAAAACTTTGGTCACGAAGAAGCTTTGGTGTGCCTGAATAAATGGTTATTTTATGCATTATGTAATGTTATTTGTGATGGAATTAGGATACTACAGTACAAACCTTTAGTAATGAGTAAGTGTATGAGTCAGTAGGGATTTTTCCTCATCCCTATAAATTGTCTGAAAGGCGCAGTCAGAAGTAGTTTTATTTGGAGAATAGTTATTTGTAACTAACGGCCAGTAGGCCTATAGCTAGATCAGTATTGAAGAGATTTTAACTATGCCATGCTACTTTGTACCTCTGCCTGCTATTTTAAGCTTTAATTAGTTGAATCCTCCAGGATTTTTCACCCAGATTCTCATTTAGCATATTCATGCCATGCAACACTATCTCTCTGCTTTGTTTCTGCATTTCAAGACATTGTCTTTTTTCCAGACGCACTGTAATTTGCATTTATTGGGTTTCAATTGCCAAAAGTGCTTCAAAGGGGAGCTGAGCCTTGCATGTTTTTTCATATTTTCTTCTTTCAAATTTCCTGTGTGGAGCTTGAGCCTCCAAGGTTCCTCAGACAGAGCCCCATCCCAGCGGAGGTCTCATAACTGACTGACTGACCGACTGCCAATGGGTAACACTCATCCTAATAGGGACGACCAGCTGAAATCTCCCCATCACGCTCTCTCTCTGACACTCTCCATGACTCATCATCATCTGATTTCCTTTTGAAAGACCGAGCTGGAAATGAAATGTTATGTTCTATAAAAAATATTATTTGAAGGTTGAGGAACGGGTAGGGCCAGTGTTCTTTGTAGCTTTTTGGGAAAGTAATGGAAGAACGGACGTCTCAAAGCAGCCTCAACCACATTATCTGAAGTAAACTGGGCTGCATTTCTTAATTGGTTTCACTCTGAACACCTCTCATACTAGTGGTTAGGGATCTCTATGGGGTTGGACAGTGTTTTCATGATTCCGGTTCACAATGCTCTTTTAAGCTTTCTCATGAGTCAAGACCTAGACTAGTTATTGCTGGGTGACTTCTAGTCATTGCTGGGCGAAACTGAAGTCTTCTATCTTGGCTTACAGAAGGAGAGTGAGAGGGGAAGTAGAGTAGTGAATGTGGGATCCATAAGCTTTGCATAATACATGGTAAGAGACATCCACCACCTCCAGTGCTGAGAAAAGCCAGGAAGCAAAGTTAGGAGGAAAATAATATTTAAACCGTCATGGATTTGTTGTTAGTTTGTCAGGTGAACTGGCTGTTGGAAAGTCTGCCAGACACACAGTCTGCATTTGCAATCAACATTTTCATGCTATAGAAATTGGCATGGACTCTGTTTCCTTCAACTAATGATTGCTATTTTCTTTCAAAGTGCCTTTTGTAATTCCAAATACAATATGTGTTTAATTGTCATAGCTTCACTGAAAGGGAGAAGTAAGGACCTTGGACTCCTTTAACTAAAAAGTCAGTCAAGTCCATTGTTAATCTGGTATTGTTCCCCTGTAAATGTTGACATCTTCACGTCACTCCGCTCTCCTTTTGTAATGCTGTTGTCATGGTTGCGATGTAACAAGTCAGCCAGCTTTGGCAGGATTGACTTCCCTCTGACAATACATGCTGCTTCCGCTCACTATTACAGCGCTCTGAATAGCAGCTGTAAGAGTTGTTTTTCTCATTGTGCTGAGCTCTTCTACACGTTTGTAACGCGCTCTTTCTTCTTAGGTGATCCTGGTGCAGTGACTGTCCTGTGCCGTCTCTCTGCGCCCCTGTATGTCCCCCGGCCACCCCCAGCCTGTCATAGAGACACTGAGCTCAGGGACTGCGCTGCTGTAGGACCCCATGGCTCTGGGCCCTACATCCTCCTCCATGGGCCCCTGGTCCTGGCTGGCTGAGCGGCTAATGCTGGGGCCCCTGCTGGTCCTGCTGGTGTCTGGGCTGGGCATGGCCCTTGGTCAGAGGGTTTACACCAACACATGGGCCGTCCATATCGCTGGAGGACCAGACGAGGCTGACCGCATTGCCGGTAAACACGGCTTCGTCAACCATGGCAATGTGAGTTGTTGGGTATTCTTCACCCTCTTTTGTTTGTGTCTCTGTGTGTTTTGTCTAAGTGAATGATTAGGGAATATCTACTACAGAAAGTGCTGATCTAGATCGCTTTTCCCACATTGCCTGTTAGTGCCAAATTACCTGACCCCAAATTGGCTTAAATATTTATTAGACTTGGAAGTTGCCAGCCTCTGAGGCACTTGGAACAACTTGAATTACGTTATCACTTTACTAGAGCAGAAAAAATACTTTTCTTTAAAAAAATATTATTTATGGGAGTAATATTGAGAATGTTGTGTGGTATTTATGTCCTACATAACTTGTAAAATGCAGTGCTTCTGCTGGATATTTAGGCTAGATATTAGTGTACCAGAGGCAGTGGTCCTTATAGAAACCCCTTGATGACTGTTTAATTTCAGTTAATCCATTCCAGAGAAATGACTCACCCAAACAGACTAAACACATTTACCTGAATGACTGCAGCGTTGCCTTTCTGGGTAAGATGTCTCTTCTGTTACTCTCTTACTGAGAGTGGCTGACCACAACCTCAATACGAATCACACACCTGTGTGTGTCTGTGGAGATCTCTGGATTGTCCTGAAAGCGTCACTCATCACTCTGCTTTTCACACAGCTTTTAATCTCATTGCTTAAGGGAAGGAGGCCTTCAAAGTCCACCATATGCTCAGCCTGCTGTTTTGTTTCATGTAAATGAGATCATCAGAATATGGCCTCCCTATCCTCTCTGACATGTTAGCATTCTCAACACTACCACAGTCTTCCATGCTTTTCTGTTCAATGAAACATCCCACAACCTTTTTTCTGTGGTGGTCTTCCTTTGTCGCAGATGAGAGGCAAGTCATGGTACATTTCATGTGGTGTTAACATAACTTTTTGAACTTGCCATCAGACTCTTCCCTCTCGTCTCCTCAATGCGCTGTGTTGTGGCATTGTTTGCATAGTGGAGCTGTGTGTTTGTGTCAGGAACAGATGATCCTACACGAGCTTCCTGACCGGAACGCCCAATCAGAGCGTGGGTGAGATGGGACTTTGAACTGGGAATTGCACAGTGCGGATGATGGAAGACAAACAGGCAGTGGCAGGAATGGGACTCTGATCCTATGAGCAGCACCACCAGGGTTTAGGTTTTCACTGTTCCTCTCCTTCCTTCCGTTTTGAGGACAATCTATGAATAATTAAGCTCTCCTTGGGATAGTTTGTTGGGGGGGGGGGGTGTAAAAGAAATTAAACATTTCCTGTTTGTAAGTGGGCCATTATATTCTCTGGTTGCTCCATCAGAAGACTTCAATGGGGGTATGATGAGTAGAATTACTTTTTTAGTCTGTCATTTCTGCATCCATTTCACATTTAACTTTTATAGCTTCCTTCCTGGTTAGCATGTATCCTGCTAGTCAACTAGTTCTGACTTCTTCCAGTTAGAAATCATTCATGATGCATCTGGTCTTGAGATAGATCTGTGTGTGTAAGATAATTATTCTTCCGGTGACATTATAAAGTGATACCTTTAGTTGGGTGTTTTATCATTCTGACATGTCTCTCTGTAATAGTTTCCATCCAGATGTTTTGTATGCTGCCTATTGTGGAACTGTAGTGGCTGTGAGTCAATTTCCTTTAAAAGGCCCTTTTGCCTAAAGGTTTATTTTATACTAATGCCATGGGCAATAATGTTGATTTATCAAAAAATGATCTGAATCACATAGTAAACATCAGTTTAGACCTTTTTAGAGCTCAGACAGAATCAATAAAGGTTGCAAATGAAAAAAAGAAAATATCAATGGTGTCTGAAAACTCACCCGAGAGAGCGAGAGAGATGAAATAAGATTGCTTAATCCCTTTGAGGAAAATACGTTGTGGAAATAACTGGGGAGGATTGTGAAATCACTAGCTAGCAAGGAAACACACAAAATGGTTGCAAGAAAATATTCTCTTTTTAGTTGATTTATTTATAATATGTTTACATGGCGTCCATCAACAGATTCTATTGTGGGCTATGGAAAGGTCAGACGATAAACCTTCCCTCCCACTGACTCCTGGTTTGTGTTTAGTGGGTGTATAATGTCAGTAATTGGTAGTGGTGTGGGCCTGTAGGCTGACGTGTGGGTGACTGATTGGTTCTAATGGAAAGGTGGACCCAGTAATTCTTCCTTCTGAGGGAATCTAAGGAGAGTTTAATCAGCCTGCCCTGCCAGTGTGACCGGTGACCGGCCCTCACGTGGTAGTTAGGTTACCTCGGACATGAAGCCAGGCTTCCTGCCCTGGAGCAGTCTTGGCCTGTGGGTCTCTCTTCTCTCTGTTGACAGATGTTAGGTCTCTCCTTTCTATAGACTAGACCCCACCACTCTTCACAGGGCATCCATTTTTGATTAGGGGCCTGTATTCCAACCGACAGCATTTCTTACCGATCATCAGGAATGTTGTTTATGCTGCAAGACACCGAGTGCAGACTAATCAGTAATCTCACTGTGAAATGTCCATTGGCTTTACTGTGATTACTGGTAAGCCATTAACTATGTGTTGGCCATAAGGGAGTAAGGACTCCAGACATGACCATTAGAGACACTTACTCAGACTGTGTCCAGGAAACTGTGAGCTGTGTGTGGGCCTCTCTGTCTGTATGACTGCTGAGTAGATTTGTCCCATCACCATAAAGGGATCTGAACATGATGGAGACTTAAAAAGCTGTTTTGAGCCAAAATGGTGAAATAAGTTTAGGGCCTCACTCGGTTGACCAGAGCCAAGTTTAGCCAAGCCTCATTGGTCAGATCAGTAACTCTACTCGGCTAATGTGCTTTACTCTGACCTTTTGCTCTGGCAAAAAACACAATATTTTCTCTACATGGTTATACCTGGCCCAGCCCCAGACCTACAGTGGGAAGGGACATGCTGTAATGACAACACTTCAGCTTTTATAAGCTCTTGTCCTCCACTTTAGAGTTGGCAGAGTCTGGAAATCGAGTCTGAAATGTAGTTAGTTTTCTCTCTGCAGCAGTGTGGTATTTGAGTCTTCTCAGACATTTAGATTGCTCTTCCATTGCCCTTGGGTCTCTTCTTGAGGAATAAGGCAGCCAACTTCCTCAATATAAGCGTGGCACTTCTGTGCTGTTTGTACCCACTGAACTCGCCCTGGGTGGTGTGTGTGTGGTAAGGTTAGTCTGGGGGTGCTCCATCCCTCTGTATTTTGAAGGCCTTCCAGACTCCTCATCTCAGTACCATGTGGATCAGTGTGAGTATGTTTTCATCTGCTTTATCTAGCTGTATAGAAGGCCATGGATAGAGCCCACAGCTGCATGGACAGAGGCCATACAGAACCATGACTACACCTTACTACATGGAACAGTCACATCTGTTCAGCCAACAGTACATCATTTATGTGCAGTATTTGTTAATCGCACCTGCATTAATATGCATTAACTTTGAAATAACATGAAAGGAGATAAAACGGTCATGCAGAAATGCGATAATACCATCATGCAGAGAGATTCTCTGTTGAAATAGTACAATCATACTTAATGATCTTCCTGATGCAATGAGGAATCCATCGCCAGTCATTGTGCAAAAGCAATTGTAGTAGAGCTCTGATCAAAGCAGTTATTCTTTCTTCCCTGGACTGATGGTGAAGGAAACAAGGGTTCCAGTTGCCTGAGCAGGGCCTGGTGAGGAATGGCATGCCCCAGCTGTGGTGTGGGGCTGGTGTGTGCAGGTGTTGTATTGAAGTGGAGGGAGGGCAGGGGGATCACAGGCTGTAGCTGAGGGGGTTTTATGACCCCCTGATTGTCCCTGTAGAGTTCCCATCCATTCCACCCCTGGGACTCAGCAGCTCTGGCCCCTGGCTGGTTATTACGGCAATGAGCCACCGATGTCTCTGTTAAAAACACAACCACCTTTTTCTAATTTCACTGTTAACGTTGGCCAGCTGTTAAAAGTGGATTAGATAGGTGGCCAAATGGCCTGAGAATATATTATTTTTCTTGTTGCGTTTTTCTAGAGCTCTCCGAGAATGCAGGTGTACTGCAGTAGTTGGTGTTTCTCAACCTTGGGTGTTTTGCCTAAGCCCTGTGTCTGACCTGCCTGAGAAGTTTCTACTCCATCATGGCTGAAGCTCATAAAGCCTGCGATGTTGTTGATGAGGCTCGGAGTCCTGGTATTAAACCTGTCCCTCTGCTGGAATAGTGTGCTATTTCTTGGGCATACCTTGTCTCCTGTGGTTTACTGCCCCTGCCTGGCTTAATGGTCTCATATCTCTGGTCCTCTTTCTACCTACTCCTGATTAAAGACATATATCCACAGTCAATAACTGTCGTTATAGAGTGATTCACCCTAGCTTTTATAACATGGTTGACCTTTTGGCACTGTCATTGGGTTGGGGTAAGTCGAATAGCAGAAGTTACACACACTTGTATATGAAGTTGAGAGCTTTTTGAAAAGCGGTGTTTGCATGATGGATGTCTCTCTTTTCTCCACCTACTTTCATAGTTCCCAGGAATTTAGAACAGGTTTGTGCTGTTTTCCTTTTCGAGAAATGATGCAAATGCCTTGCTACTGATGTACAGATTTTTAACAAAATCTGCCTTTCCTGTCCTATTTTAACTAATGCCAACTTATTTTGATTATTTATAGACAGATGTGGGAAGGAAGCTGATCAATAAATAAATGCCTCATCGTTTCCATCACACGCTCATCAAAGTGGAATCCAGCGTTTCTCAGAACCCTGCCGTTTCCTTTTTCTCAACAAGCGCTGTGGTTTCTGTCACTAATGGCTGATGTGAACGCTTCCTGTGTTCAGGGGGTGAGCTAGGATGAGGAAGTGCCGGGGGGTACCCTTATTAGAGAAGGTCAAATCTCTTCATCTTTATGATAATAAGAACAGGAGCATCCAGTTCATTCCACTGATTCAACCTCCAACTCTGTGTCTGTATTGTGTTAAGAGTACTCTGTTCCTTCTGTACTATGTGGAACCACAACGCACAAGGCCTAGCATTAAACCCATACATGATCTAATGGGGAAGGATGGTCTATCTCTGCCATCATGAGACAGGCTGATTCTAATCAGCGCTGGTACAGACCAGCCCCATGACTTGGCATGACTAGAGGTACTGGGGGGCATTTCCATCTAAAAGGACCCATGAGCATCAACATGTGAAGTTCATAGGCGCATGTCAAATGAATGCTAAGAGTCTATCCTTTTGAGAAATTTAAGGTGTATATATACACTGCTAAAAAAAATAAAGGGAACACTTAAACAACGCAATGTAACTCCAAGTCAATCACACTTCTGTGAAATCAAACTGTCCACTTAGGAAGCAACACTGATTGACAATAAATTTCACATGCTGTTGTGCAAATGGAATAGACAACAGGTGGAAATTATAGGCAATTAGCAAGACACCCCCAATAAAGGACTGGTTTTGCAGGTGGTGACCACAGACCACTTCTCAGTTCCTATGCTTCCTGGCTGATGTTTTGGTCACTTTTGAATGCTGGTGGTGCTTTCACTCTAGTGGTAGCATGAGACGGAGTCTACAACCCACACAAGTGGCTCAGGTAGTGCAGCTCATCCAGGATGGCACATCAATGCGAGCTGTGGCAAGAAGGTTTGCTGTGTCTGTCAGCGTAGTGTCCAGAGCATGGAGGCGCTACCAGGAGACAGGCCAGTACATCAGGAGACGTGGAGGAGGCCGTAGGAGGGCAACAACCCAGCAGCAGGACTGCTACCTCCGCCTTTGTGCAAGGAGGAGCAGGAGGAGCACTGCCAGAGCCCTGCAAAATGACCTCCAGCAGGCCACAAATGTGCATGTGTCTGCTCAAATGGTCAGAAACAGACTCCATGAGTGTGGTATGAGGGCCCGACGTCCACAGGTGGGGGTTGTGCTTACATCCGAACACCGTGCAGGACGTTTGGCATTTGCCAGAGAACACCAAGATTGGCAAATTCGCCACTGGCGCCCTGTGCTCTTCACAGATGAAAGCAGGTTCACACTGAGCACATGTGACAGACGTGACAGAGTCTGGAGACGCCGTGGAGAACGTTCTGCTGCCTGCAACATCCTCCAGCATGACCGGTTTGGCGGTGGGTCATTCATGGTGTGGGGTGGCATTTATTTGGGGGCCGCACAGCCCTCCATGTGCTCGCCAGAGGTAGCCTGACTGCCATTAGGTACCGAGATGAGATCCTCAGACCCCTTGTGAGACCATATGCTGGTGCGGTTGGCCCTGGGTTCCTCCTAATGCAAGACAATGCTAGACCTCATGTGGCTGGAGTGTCAGCAGTTCCTGCAAGAGGAAGGCATTGATGCTATGGACTGGCCTGCCCATTCCCCAGACCTGAATCCAATTGAGCACATCTGGGACATCATGTCTCGCTCCATCCACCAACACCACGTTGCACCACAGACTGTCCAGGAGTTGGCGGATGCTTTAGTCCAGGTCTGGGAGGAGATCCCTCAGGAGACCATCCGCCACCTCATCAGGAGCATGCCCAGGCGTTGTATGGAGGTTATACAGGCACGTGGAGGCCACACACACTACTGAGCCTCATTTTGACTTGTTTTAAGGACATTACATCAAAGTTGGATCAGCCTGTAGTGTGGTTTTCCACTTTAATTTTGAGGGTGACTCCAGACCTCCATGGGTTGATACATTTGATTTCCATTGATAATTTTTGTGTGATTTTTGTTGTCAGCACATTCAACTATGTAAAGAAAAAAAGTATTTAATAAGATTATTTAATTCATTCAGATCTAGGATGTGTTATTTTAGTGTTCCCTTTATTTTTATGAGCAGTGTATATATTTTTCAATAAGCAAAGGCTTATCAGTAACGGAATTACTGCAGTAACGGAATTTCTGCAATTGAATTGGCTACAATGGGGAAATCATAGTAGTCACAAACCACAGTTGGCTCATCTGCTACTGTGCTCCCTTCCACTGGCATATTGTTATGTTCAGCTCAACTTTTTAAAAGTCTTTCTGTCGTCTGGTGATCAAAGCAAGACTGACCAATGTCACCTCTCCCGGCTCTTACTGACACCTACCATGACACCTACTAAATACCCTCTTTCCATTTACTGTAACAAGAATCCTCACCCACTGAGCACCGACCGACACCGGACGTCCATGGACGTTGAAAAGTAGTTGAAATTTGGTCAATCCACCCTGGCTGAAGTTTGGACAGCACAGTACAGTAGTGCACACTGGAGTGGAGTACAGTATAATGTACTATACTGAACATATCTAGTGTACTCTACTCTGTTCTACTGTGATGTCCAAACTTGTGAATCACAGATGTATAGGATTGGTTCAGAATTGGTCTGGTCCAGACCAACCAAATGTGGTCTTGTTTGGGGGCGGAGCTCATTACAATAATAGCCAGTGTGTAGATTAATACCCAAATATTTCTACATATTCTAAATATTTCTCCCAAATTTCTACCTTTGTGTACCAATTCAGGCTATATTACCATGAAGCGAATGATATTCATATCCATAATAATGAATTTCTGTATAGTACAGCTCAGGGACCAATGATTCTGTTACCGGATGTAAATCCACTTCACCTACTTTACTGTAGTTCATAAATTTTGGTTACAAGGTGTCATGTCATAGCAGATATATTTTAGTTTTTGGAAAACTTTATTTTTCTGTAATTCTGTTACCAAACTTTGCATCTGCACAGTTCTTCCAGTAAATATATTTTTGTGAATTGTTCTGTGTAAATTGTTCAAAGTAGTCTTTGTGCATTGAGTTGTATGGTTTGTTAAACTTTGAAATCAATGGTTTTTCTTTGGCATACATTTTAAAGTGAAATATCTGAGTCAAAGCGTAATTCCGTTATTGTGGAATTGCCCTGGGAAAGATTGACATCAATTTCCTAAAGGCAGGGCTAACTATGGCAAGCTAAGGCTTCTACATGTAGCAGGACTGGAGGCCTATCTGTGCACCACAGGCATCCGGAGTGTTTATCTGTTAGATTCCCCATCTGTATAGTTCTTGTTTTTGCTGTAGACTGTTCTCTGTTCTGTTGTCAGAAGTCTCTCTGCTCTGTCTCCTTCCCAGTGCTTTTACATTAGTTTTGACCTTGTGGTTGTGCGAAACAACAAGATACTTTTCATGCAAAGTAATGCACGACGCATCCGGATGCTCATCTCTTTAGCAGTTGATCTCTGGCATAGAGATGGACAATGAGGACTAGGAGATTGTAAGTGCGCATTGTAGCGGTGCCAAATTACTGTTGGTTCCAAATGTCCATGGGCATATTATAGCTCAGTGCCAGAACTCCCTGCACCTACTGTAACTCACCAGGCCTGGTGCGAGTGAGGACGGATGAACGCTTGCTGCTGCAGAAAAACACAATGTAAGCAGCCACAAACACACTATACACACACACACTACACACACACACACACACTCTTTACTATGTTGACCTGGCTTTGCCATGTCTCAAATCGGACAGAGTGGAATCTTGAACGATATAAATATAATCCAGTGTTCATGGGAACTGTGAGTGTTTCCAACTCTTCAAGTCTCTCTACTAGCTGCTGGACCTTGGCCACTCCACCAGCCATAAATCATCTGTGACCCTTTTGTTTTACTCTTGATGCTTTCTCTAGCCCCCTAAAATGTAGCTATGGCTAATGTGAACCAGAACCTCAGGCTCCAATAGGAGAGGCTGGACTCACATAGCCCATAATTGGTCCCTGGGGAGCCCAGGCTATTGGCTGGGAGGCAATGGGTTTGAAGTGATTTGCTGGATGAATGAGGAAGTTATTGGGCGAGGGGCGACGGGGAGAAAATGGCGTGCTGATGGGCTTTGAGGCGCCACTAGGCAGAATTCAGCTCTGCTCCACAAAGGTGCTTCCTCCTGTGCACAGCACCAGGTCAGGTCCTAAACATAACCGATCACACCCCTATCATGCTCCCTCACCCCTCTTCATACAACCTCTCTCAAACACAAACTCCTCTTCAACCCATACTCCCCCTTTCCTCTCACAGCCTGAACACAAGGACTCTCTCATGATATGGTTTCTTGGAGAAACTGTTAGCGCCCATTAGGGTGTTGTGAGGTGGAATGACCTTGTTAGCTTACGAGTTACCACTCCCTTGGTTGGAGAGCCTGTATTGCAAACACTTTGGCTATAGATCTGCTGTGGTAAATATTGCATAATGGCTTTGCAGTGTTTTGTAACATGGCATACTTGTGCAATCGCTGTGTCAATCTTTAATAGGCCTGTGGCTGTGCTGTGGACTCGGCTGTGGCCTACTTTAGCCAATGAGAGCTGACGGGTCTAACGGAGCATGCGGCTTCTATACGGCCAGCGCAGGATGTCTCTTAGAGACTCCGCAGCTTTGAAGTGCCGTAATGATATCACTGCGACCGTGGCTCTTAGACTTAACCATGGGAGTTGGCCCTTTGGGATGGACGGCGGACGGTCTCGTAGTGTAGAGAAATGCGACTTTCTCCTCCCACCTCTTAAGTGGTTAACAGTATACCTCTGCATTGTCTTTGGCCTTTTGTTGCTCCCTATAGACAAGTGCTTCCTTCCTTTTCCTCCCCCTCCCCCCATTCTTCCATCCCCCTCTCTGCTGCGCCCCCAGACATGCATAACGCTGTAAAGGTATTCATCAAAGTGTCTCTGGCATCTTGCAAATGGTGGGATCAACTCTGTTTTGCTCCAGAGTTGGAGTTGAGGCATGAGACATTTTGATGGTTTTGGAACACATATAACTTTTCGTAAACTTTTCGGTGATGAGCCATAAGACGGAGCATTATTTAAGAGGTAAATTACCTTTAATTATCTGCAAAACCATCCTCAACTTGGCCCGTGAGAACAGTCAGTAGTCGAGGGAAATTGCATTGCAAAAGCAGCTCTTGTTTGGCGCTGACATGACCTGAGTATGACGTAAACCTCTGGACAGAGCCGGGCTGGGATGGCCGCACCCCGACTCCCAAACAAAAACATTTTCTCCTAAAACGGACTCGTAGTAAAAGCCAGCAGGTCAGCAGGCGGCCGTCTGGAGCCTACAGCAGAGGAGTGGACACCCAGATCGCCAGGGACCACAGAGGGCAGTGTCTGTTATTCCCCTGCTCTCCGCCTGGTCAGGGCTGAAGGACTGAGGTGAACCACTCACAGGTCACATGGGCTGTAACCAGAGCCAGATGTGCTGAGGGGACACAGATATACACTGACAACCGCACACACTCACAAACACACTAAACAGGCTGGGTCACCTCACCTCACATCTGACAGGGATGGGTGTGGAGGGCTGTGACGGTAATTAAATAATCGTGTAACTGATGGTTATGGATAAAGACCTTCATGACAATAAAATAACCTGCAGAACCGTTTAAATAGGCCTACATTCATTTTTAGGATTTATTTTATTTTTATTAACTTTATTTTCATGTAGATAAAGTTGACCTAATAGCGGGAGTGTTTGCTAATAATTTAAGCAATTGTTTTGCTAACTTAGTCTGTCTGTTTAAACTTTCTACATCTCCTTCTCTTTCCAACTGTCCTTTGATGGTCGAGTAGCTAATCTGCTAGATGGCAGGTGTGTAGAGTGCTATAGGCTATGGCACTTCAGAAAAAATATATTTTGTGTGGACATGCTTTTATACAATGCATGTTTTCATTGCTTGCTAGTAAATAAATAAATCGGTCTTAAAAAAATGAAAATAAAAAATTAAGTTGGATGTGTCTGACTTCATTAATTATTCAACAGCAGTCAACAAGGTTGTTCTGGCTCTGAGGCCTATAATGCACTAATGTTGTGTCAAATGGACAATGCACCAATCCTCTCCAGCCTGGCATGGTATAATTTGATACTGAATCGTTTCTTAATTTATAGACTAATCAATGCTGATCAGGCCCGGTCCTGGCCGATATGCCTTCCTAGGTGAGATAAAGAAAATATTGCCGCCCTCCTATCCCTGCCAAGTAGAATAGTAGCCTAGGCTATACAGTGTTGGCCCGCAATGCACTTTTATGAATGCCCATGTGGTAGCCTACCGTTAAAAAAACGGGCAAATTACTGTTAATCCCTGTCATTTGGTTACATTAATTTCTGAATGCATGTATTAATTACAGTTATTTACCATTCTCGTAGTGGAAAAGTTGTTTACTACAATTGTGAGAAACAAGTTTTGGTTTATTTCATCCATCATTTACGCGCTCCATGTGAGCAATGAGCATGTGTCTGGTTTCTGTCTCGTTAATGTTGACGGAGCATGCGCGCCTGAGCATGCATAGTAGTACCTGGCCTGCTTCTCACAAATGTCAAATGTAGGAAAGTGCCCATTTGGGGATGTCTGATTTCTGATTGTCTTAATTCGCCACCACTGATAAGTTGGCCTTCTCAGTCATTTTGTCTTCACCCATTCATTTATTTATTTTTTACATCCAAATTGTTATGTTTCCTCACAGTATTTGAAAAATCCTTCCAACACACTCTCCCTCGATAATCAACGTCACTGATAAATAGGCTATGGACATGTTGCGTGTATTTGTTTCTATTTTAATTGTTGTCAATTTCATCTTCATACTATAGCATAGCTGTCACCTTTATACTTTCCTTGTCAATTCATTATCTTATAGCCTACTTTCGGAAAGCCTAAGGTGGAGGGCTAGGTTTTTTAATACGTTTTAAGGAAAGGATAAATATTTGCTCTGGTGGCTTTGATTGATGTGGATTCTTTTCAGGGATAGTTTTGGGAGGCTTACAATTTATCCTACCATTTCTACCGATCTGCGTGACAGTTATGATTATTTTAATATGCACATTTTTGTGAAACAGTTTCATTTCAATAACGTTTTAATTTCTCAAAATCATTGTCAGGTGGTTAATCATAAAATTCAGAAGTAAAAATCTAAAAGTTCAAATTCAACCAAGACGAGAGCACCAGCCTCTGCCATGTGGACACATTGATACACTGTGGTCCGTTGGCGGCTAAAGAAATGAACGCATAGAACTCAGAGATAGCATATAGGCCAATGCAGCAGTAGGGCTATAACATCCATCGTCAAGTAAGTAAAATACATAGACCTAAAGCCAACAAAAAAAACAGTAGAAAATATCCTGTTGAAAATTATAGTTATTTCAATCACATTCATCTCTCTACTCCACCTCCCTGCCTCCCTTTTTAACTTGAGCTATTGCTAGTGAAGTGCAACAGCAAATCATCAACTGGGTCTGGCCAGAAGCTGGTGCTAGCGAACTTGAAACATTGTATCAACTAGCCTATTCAGGGCCTTCCGAGTTTTCCGCGCCAGTGAGCTCAGGACAGACAGCTGTTTCTTTTATGACGTTTCCACTGGATATATGGAATCATCAGATCATGATATTTTGCTTTTTCACACCGAGGCTAGGTGATTATAGAGGCCCGGCAGTGTTGGAAAGATTTTTCAAATACATTCGCAATAGATGTGAAAAAAACAGACTTCATTAACATTGTGTGATGTGAAGAAAAAATGACTGAGAAGCTCAGGTTATTAGTGGTGGACGTGGTCAGTCATTGCCAAATGGGCACTTCTACATTTGCACGCAGCAGGCCAGGTAAATGACTGTAGTTAATACATGCATTAACAGAAATGGTTGTAACCAAATGACGGGGGATTACTGGAATTGCTAAAAAAAATTACAATCAAAGGGCAATCAATTCACAGAATGAAACAATGAATGCGCAAGAATTGGTGTGAAACAGCTGAGTGCATTCTGGAGTGCTGAGTGCATGCATTCTGGAGAGAGAGACGCCATATCTTCACCACACATCCCTCCCCTTCTTCTTGTTACAACATTTTAAATTGTACTCAAGATACATTATCTTCACACATATTTTAGGTGTCTTTTCACTGACAGCCGCAACACAATCAGCAAGACGTATTGCAACATGCGCTGCCCAAATTGCGGGACTTCCCAAATAGGCATAGGCCTATGCACTTGTGATTTGAAACAATCCACAGCTGTTTAAAAAAAATAAGCTAATGATCCTCTGTGGCTAAGTTATGCTCTCTGGTGAAGTATTTTGAATGTTTTTATTTAGACAGGAGTAATTATATAATTTGGCCAAAACATACATTTACTTCAGGGGAAGCCAGCACCCTTTCCAATTCGCAAGAGGCTGAAACCAGAGATCTGTATATAATGACGAGATGCTCATGTCTCCGCCCTGACAATGGGCGTCGTTGTCCCGCCTGCTGTTATAGCTTAGGTCTGCATATTATGCCCATAGAAACGCATTGGGCTTATTCTGGACAGATTTTGGCGAGAGTGAGCCTTCTCGCTTTGCCTCTTCCTCTCCGCTGAAACTCTCTCACCGGAGAAAGCATCCGAGTGAGCGAAACAGCTCCCCTCGCTCGCTTGGATGATTCGCTCGCTCGGATGCTTTATCTGAGATTCATGCGTCTTTCTGTCGTCGCGGGTCTCAGTCAAATAAATGATGAATATTTCAATATTTTATTTGGACGGGCAAGGAGGTAGGGCAGGCCAGGCCCCCTAAGGTCTGCCCATAAAGCCGGCCCTGGTTCTAGGAGGGATGAATGAGCCAATTGGAAGCTGGGGATGATTAGGTGGCCATGATGGTATGAGGGCCAGATTGGGAATTTACCCAGGACACCGGGGTTAACACCCCTACTCTTACGTGCCATGAGATCTTTAGTGACCGCAGAGAGTCAGGCCACCCGTTTAACGTACCATCTGAAAGACGGCACCCTACACAGGGCAATGTTTCCAATCACTGCCCTGGGGCATTGGGATAATATTTTAGACCAGAGGTAAGAGTGCATCCTACTGGCCCTCCAACACCACTTCCAGCAGCATCTGGTCTTCCGACCAGGACCAACCCTGCTTAGCGTCAGAGGCAAGCCAGCAGTGGGATGCAGGGTGGTATGCTGCTGAACAGTTTCTTGAGTGTATCAAGAATGGTCCACCACCCAAAGGACATCCAGCCAACTTGAGATAACTGTGGGAAGCATTGGAGTCAACATGGGCCAGCATCCCTGTGGAATGCTTTCGACACCTTGTAGAGTCCATACCCCGACTAATTGAGGCTGTTACGAGGGCAAAGGGGGGTGCAACTCAATATTAGGAAGGTGTTCCTAATGTTTGGTATACTCCAGTGTATGCCCATTCAGAAAGTGTCCTGAAATAACCTGTCTGGACTCCATCTCTTTAATAAGAATCAAACGCTCCTGTCATTATTTTAATCTTGTAAAAGGCCTATTTTCAGTAGCTTAGGCTACATTATTTCTGTCATTACGGCGTCCTCTCTTTGAAGAACATATGCCAATGCCACTGCAATCAAATGACCGCAGCAGCAGGGTTTGTGACGTGAATATTTCGGGAAAATACTTTGTTTTAATTATTTTGTGCATCGAAATAGGATCTGTATTAAAAACAAAAGCTAAATGCAAAAAAGCCAACAGACAATTTACCGTATCCTCACTTTCCAAGACCGTCACAGCCCGACGGCTGTGTACTACACAGGTAGGCCTACTACTTCCTTAAGATATTAGATGGAGGCAAGGTTACAATAAAGCCTAAATCAATCACCCAAACCTCTTAGTAGATACTTTTGGCCATGTAGTGTATGTGGACACCTGCTCGTCGAACATCCGCCAAATCCATATTTGTCCGTCGGTCTGCCAGATGGTGAAGCGTGATTCATCACTCAGAGAACGTGTTTCCACTTCTTCAGAATCCAATGGCGGATAGCTTTACACCATTCCAGCCGACGCTTGGCATTGCGCATGGTGATCTTAGGCTTGTGTGCGGCTGCTCGACCATGGAAACCCATTTAATTAAGCTCCTGACGAACAGTTATTGTGCTGACGTTGCTTCCAGAGGCAGTTTGGAACTCGGTAGTGAGTGTTGCAACCGAGGACAGATGATTTTTACGCGCTTCAGCATTCGGCAGTCCCGTTCTGTGAGCTTGTGTGGCCTACCACTTCACGGCTGAGCAGTTATTGCTCCTAGACATTTCCACTTCACAACAACAGCACGTACAGTTGACTGGGGAAGCTCTTGCAGGGCAGAAATGTGACGAACTGACTTGTTGGAAAGGTGGCATCCTATAATAATATAATATAATATGCCATTTAGCAGACGCTTTTATCCAAAGCGACTTACAGTCGTGCGTGCATACATTTTTGTTTATGGGTAGTCCCGGGGATCGAACCCACTACCTTGGCGTTACAAGCGCCGTGCTCTACCAGCTGAGCTACAGAGGATCCTATGACGGTGCCACGTTGAAAGTCACTGAGCTCTTCAGTACTGGCCATTGTCTATGGAGATTGCATGGCGGTGTGCTCAATTTTATACACCTGATAGCAACGGGTGTGGCTGAAATAGCCGAATCCACTCATTTGAAGGGGTGTCCACATACTTTTGGCCATGTAGTGCATGTCAGTCAGATATTACTCTCAGAAAAGTTCCCATGCTACAGAGGGCCAAGGAGACGTGAGACTGTTGCCGAAGCTTGTTTTTAATACTCTGAGCTGTTGAAATTAAAAACTATCAATCACGCTTTGAAACACTTTAAAAGGATATTCCTCAAATATTTGGTTGTAAAGGATACAGCGTGCGGGAGGGGAAAGTTAGTGTCTTTTTGTTTCTGGCAGCTGGAGCTGGGTTCATTGTTCACTGTTGTGCAAGCGCTCAGGGGAATGGTGTTGGCTGGCGTTCAGCAGATTGAATAACTCCTGTAGGTCGCTGGTGCCGGTGCATGTGGTTGGATCTAATGTCACGGACCGTCTACCCGGGACAGGAACCGCTCCCCTCAACCAGGTCCACTTGAAACCCTGCCTGTCAGCCATCCCTTGGATGACCCACTCTCACTTTACACTGACGAGCCAGGTACACAAACACAGACACAGACACACACACACACACTGACTGTCGGAGGTGGAGCGACCGCTTGGTGTTGTTTTCAAAAGTTTAACGCTTAGATCAGATAAGCCTTTTACAATGAAAACAATGAAGTCCACCTTTAAAAGCCTTTTAACCAGTGTAATGGTTGTGGTGGTGTAGGAGGAATGCAGGGTTTGGGTGGAGTTTGACTGCTGGTCATAAATTGTGTTTCCTTGTAATAGGAGCCGTGGTGCGTGTGTGTCTGGGTGTCAGATCATAGTGTAGATTTGAGCTGTCTGCTCAGCCCCGCTCTGTAACGCTTTAGCAGAGTAGCTGGGCTCACATTTCAGCTCTCCTGTCGTCATTACCACAGAGAGCTAGGCCTATAGGACAGTGTTCTGAAACTTAACCTGGGTATCATTTTCTGCTGGGCTTATTGTGTTATGGACGTGCTGTATTGCTGCTTTATTGTAACATCATGAATTAATCACCAGGTCATACATTGCATTGAATGAGATAAATGAACTTACACCACACATACACATGCACACACAGGCCTGTGTTGTGAGGAGGGCTGCTGTATTAGTGATGCCATGCTGTGGGCCTCTGGTCTCATCCTACCCACTGCCAACACCCCAGATAAGGCTGCTGTAGCCACACTGATACAGGCCCCCCTACATGTCACACTGTCTCCCTATCTCTTCCCCCACTCTCCACCTCTCTCCCCTTACCTCTCTCTCCTGCTCTCCACCTCTACTGGCCTTCTGTCTGTCACGGTCCTCTACTCCGCTCTCCCCTTCTCCTCCCTATCAACAGTACTGTTTTCTCCCCATCTCCCTAACACCGACAAGACTCACCCTCCTCGTCTCTCTACTCTATTCTCAACTTCACTCTTCTCCATGCCCCTTTCCTTACTCTACCCACTCTTGTCCCCTATCATCTTCCCTTCTCTCTATCTGTTCATCATTTCACCTCCCTCCGACTCCTTTTCACGTCACACACTTCACGCCATTACCTCCACACGTCAAAGTACACCCACTAGACTTTGATTTGTTTTTCAATGGTTCCAGTAATGTCTTGGCATTGTGCCAACTCCACAGAAATCATTATTTTTTAGGCCATTCGTTCCTGAGTACACCAACTGCACAGTAGTTTATTTTATTCGGCATTTCATTTTGAAAGTGTTTGTTGTCTTAGTGCCGTGTCGTGCATTCATCAGACTGCCTTATTAAGCTGGCAGCCTTGTCAGGATATGACTTGGTTCTGTTCGTCTGAATTCTCATTACGTTTCACTGGAAAGCTTTGAAATGGTTTTGATCTTGACAACACAGTGACTCACAAGAAAGATACGAACCCAGTTTCTAAACATACCAGTAAAAAAAGCTTGTATGATCTAGGAGGCTGTATATCTATTCATTTGCTGTGGGGTAACTTGCGAGCGTGCCTGTGTAGTTGGGGGTGTGTGTGTGGCTTACTCTTTTTACTGAACAGTATCAGTTGCAGTGATGTATTTGACTGCTCATGAATATTTTATCAGAGAAGGGACCACAGCAAAGCAACCAAAAATGAAAGTTGACTCTCCACATGATCGAATTGCTTTAAAGACTGGGCTCATGTTCCCTGTTTGATTTTTATTTGTGACATACACTCATAAATTCGCTATGACAGCAATATATTTAGACTACTTTGTCTGGGCTTGCTAACAGTAGCCAAGAGCCAGCCAGCAGCCCTGGGCGGAGAATTGCACCCTGGGAGTTGAAATGCACTCTGGGAATCGTAGAATGCTGTGTATTTCTATGGTGTGTAGGCTATTGCTATAAAGAAGCTTCAGAAATTAGCTTCAGTGTTTTGTTTGTTTTGGAACTGAACTATTAATTTAATACAATAAATTATTTAGATGTAGTGAATAATTAATTGTAGGTCTTATGAATGTCATTTGACCAAATATGAATGTCATTTGACCAAGTATTCAGTACTTTGTTGAAGCACCTTTGGCAGCGATTACAGCCTTGAGTCTTCTTTTGGTATGACTCTACAAGCTTGGCACACCTGTATTTGGGGAGTTTCTCCCATTCTTCTCTGCAGATCCTCTCAATCTCTGTCAGGTTGGATGGGGAGCGTTGCTGCACAGCTATTTTCAGGTCTCTCCAGAGATGTTTGATCGGGTTCAAGTCCGGGCTCTGGTTGGGCCACTCAAGAACATTCAGAGACTTGTCCCGAAGCCACTCCTGCGTTGTCTTGGCTGTGTGCTTAGAGTCATTGTCCTGTTGGAAGGTGAATATTCGCCCCAGTCTGAGGTCCTGAGTGGTCTGGAGCAGGTTTTCATCAAGGATCTCTCTGTTCTTTGCTCCATTCATCTTTCCCTTGATCCTGACTAGTCTCCCAGTCTCTGCCGCTGAAAAACATTCCCACAGCATGATGCTGCCACCACCCTGCTTCACCGTAGGGATGGTGCCAGGTTTCCTCCCGACGTGACGCTTGGCATTCAGGCCAAAGAGTTCAATATTGGTTTCATCAGACCAGAGAATCTTGTTTCTCATGGTCTGAGAGTCCGTTAGGCGCCTTTTGGCAAACTCCAAGCGGGCTGTCATGTGCCTTTTACTGAGGAGTGGCTTCCGTCTGGCCACTCTACCCTAAAGGCCTGATTTGTGGAGTGCTGCGGAGATGGTTGTCCTTCTGGAAGTTTCTCCCATTTCCACAGAGGAACTCTGGAGCTCTGTCAGAGTGACCATCGGGTTCTTGGTCACTTTTTGACCAAGGCCCTTCTACCTCGATTTCTCAGTTTGGCCGGGCGGCCAGCTCTAGGAAGAGTCTTGGTGGTTCCAAACTTCTTCCATTTAAGAATGATGGAGGCCCCTGTGTTCTTGGGGACCTTCAATGGTGCAGAAGTGTTTTTGTACCCTTCCCCAGATCTGTGCCTTGACACAATCCTGTCTCGGAGCTCTACAGACAATTCCTTCGACCTCATGGCTTGGTTTTTGCTCTGACATGCACTGTCAACTGTGGGACCTTATATAGACAGGTGTGTGCCTTTCCAAATCATGTCCAATCAATTGAATTTACCACAGGTGGACTCCAATAAAGTTGTAGAAACATCTCAAGGATGATCAATTATTATAATAAATTATTCTATTATTATTATTATTATTATTATTATTATTATTATTATTATTATTATTATTATTATTATTATATGATCAATGGAAACAGGATGCACCTGAGCTCAATTTGGAGTCTCATAGCAAAGGGTCTGAATGTTTATGTAAGTAAGGTATTTCAGTTTTTTTATTTTTAACAAATTTGCAAAAATGTCTAAACCTGTTTTCGCTTTGTCATTGTGTGTGTTTTGAGATTTTTAATAAATGGAATGCATTTTAGAATAAGGCTGTAACGTAACAAAATGTGGAAATAGGGCTGAATACTTTCTGAATGTACTGTATGTTATCAACAATGTTTCAAAAAATAAAGCCCTGTGGTTATTCGGTGACTTTAGCTTATACGCATATTTATTTCTGCCGTGGTATCGTTTTGGTATCGAGTATCGTTTCAGTATCGAAGTGAAAATTCTGGTATCGTGACAACACTAGTATTTTTTTAAATGGTTATGACGGTTATTTTATTTTCATGATGGTCTTCATCCATAATCGTCAGTTATACGGTAATTGTGCCAGCCCTATCTGTGTCTGTAGCTGGAGGCTGGTTTGGCTGAGAGGGCAACACCACAGACTAGGACCGAAAGCTAGCGAGGTTATAATTGGTAAGCCTCAGTTCTCTTCCTAAATGTTTATCTCCCTTGATTTCTCACTCACTCTCTTCCCTCATCTCTCTTTCCCTCCATCCTCTCACTCTCTTCCCTCATCTCTCTTTCCCTCCATCCTCTCACTCTCTTCCCTCATCTCTCTTTCCCTCCATCCTCTCACTCTCTTCCCTCATCTCTCTTTCCCTCCATCCACTCACTCTCTTCCCTCATCTCTCTTTCCCTCCATCCTCTCACTCTCTTCCCTCATCTCTCTTTCCCTCCATCCACTCACTCTCTTCCCTCATCTCTCTCCTCTTTCCCTCCCTCCTTCCCTCCCTTTTTGGGCTGAGTTCCAGACCTGGCTCCGTCCACTGTGCTGTGGTGTAAAGAGAGACTCAGAATGCAGCCTGTTTCTCTGGAAGTCCAGCTCCCTTCCATTCCTGGACTTGCTTGTACACGAAGTAGACCACAAGGCCTGCAATTACGGTGCATGTGAAATAGCTGAGCTATGCGTCCGCCTGCAAGGGAGCTTTCCCAACTGGTGGGTTCAATCCTCACTCCACACAGCCCAGTCAGTCGGCCTCCCGCTGCTCTGTAGGCCCATAACACTGTCTGGGACAAGAATCCCTCCTCTCGGCCGCAAAACCTGACTGTGAGCGGCTCAGCTGAGGCCAGAGAAACCTCTCTGTCTGTATTTTTGGCATCAGGTTGGCTTGTTTGCCTATTTTATAACCACTGCTTCTTTGGATTCAAACTTCGTCTGTAGGTTGAGCAATAAGTTAGCTTACAGTAAACCGAGGCTGATGAATCATCAGGGTACAGTAAGTGTAACAGTCTTGGTTCCGTCCCTCTCCTTGCCCCAACCTGGACCTAACCAGAGACCCTCTGACCACATCGACAACAGTCACCCACCTATTGCTCCACAAAAGCAGCAGCTCTTGCAGAGCAAGGGAAACAACTACTTAAAGGTCTCAGTGACGTCACCGATTTGGAACGCTACTAGTGCGCACTGCTAACTAACTAGCCATTTAGCTAGCTAACTAGCTAGCCATCACACATGCATATTAATGCACACTTGTACATGTGAAATAGGACAAATATAAGAACCCACCAAATTATTATTATTATTATTATTTCACACCGGTTACATAAGCATCATTTTTCTGTTTGCATGTTCAAGCTCAGCCTCGGAGGAGGATGGTGAAGTGTCTTTCATGTTGGCTTGATGTTGGAGGATGAGTGTGAACTCCTGCTGACTGAGAAAACAGTGTAAATGTGCAATCAATGCTGTCTTTAATGGGGGTGCTGGGCCTGCACATTCAAATGCTCCAACACCATCCTTTAATTCATATAGTTTTTTTAGCCACATTTAATATAACATAAATTTAAATTTAATATGCCATTTAGCAGATGCTTTTATCCAAAGCGACTTACAGTCATGCATGCATACATTTTTGTGTATGGGTGGTCCCGTGGATCGAACCCACTACCTTGGCATTACAAGCGCCGTGCTCTGCCAGCTGAGCTACAGAGGACCACATTTGTAAATTAAGGTAGGTGTTGGAGCTTTTGAATGGGCAAGCCCTGCTTTATTCTATTACTGAATACAATAGTCTCTGAGTGGTGTCAAACCCTTAAGTTTTGGTTGGCCCTCCTGTCATCTCTCACTGCTGAGCAGCAGGGTGGCTGGGGTCCAGCAGCGACCTGTGACCCTGAAGCGGTTGTCATGGTGACCGGCTGGCTGGCCACAGGGCTCAGACCCTTGGGGACAGAATGGAATGTTCCCCCCTGTGGGGTGACTGACCTGACATGTCTGTACAGCACACTCCAAGTCCGAACACCACAACCTCACAGAACACACTCCCAACACTGAACAAAACACACACTACAATCACTGCCAAGAACATTGCACACAATGGCATAGTACCCTGGACAAGAACATCATGTCACCATTTGAAGGTTTTAAATAAGTCAATAAATAAACCTTTATTTAACCAGGAAATTCACATCGATATTGACATCTCTTTTTCAAATGAGTACTGGAGTTTATTTGTCTATGGTCTGCTGCTGTGACTCTCTTGTTTTCTGTTCTTGGACATTGTCTGCTGATGAGGTGTGTCCGGTGAGGAGGCTCAGTGTTTGGCTGCTGTCTGAAAGAGAAGAGGAGAGGCTGCCAGGTGTCTCTGTGTGCTCAGAGGACCTTGGACACATCCTGTCGCCGCTAGGGAGGCACTGCCCTGCCACCCTGCTCCAGGCTCAATACCCCACTGCCATGGTGTTTGGCAGAGAGGCAGGTTTTAAATTTAGACTACTGCTGGGAAGACACCTGATTCCAGTACTACTGAGAGACAGTAGAGCATTTTGCACACACAGCCCTATCCAATCTCCACACCTTTGTGATTTTACAGGGAGAAAAGCAACATGAGGTCAACTCCTATATTGTTTCAGTGATTCAGTACAGTGCCTGCTCACTTTAGCTGGGCTGTGCATCTCATTTATGCGTGCTCAGGTCCTGGTTAGCTTCTAGGTCTGCCTACCGTCCCGGAAACAGTCTGTCTGATTGGTTTATTTGACGTTGGGCCCAATTCCAAAGTCGGTGACAGCGATCTGAAATAAACCCATGTTATTAGTGTTCGTTGGGCTCCTCATAGACACTCAGTGTAAATGATGAGACTGGGATTGTCCTCTGCTGTGCCGCCGCTGTCTGTATGAATAATTTTGTGTCCCTCTCCTCTCCTCCTCACACAGCTCCCATTGCCTGAATTATTTGGTTGGATGAATTTATTTATTCATTCCGGCTGCCGAGAGGGAAACTCTGTGGGTAGAAATCAAAACAAAATTGACCCAAATGGGCTGGAAATGCAAATGTTTTTTCACCCCGAGATGATAAATGTGTTGATTATCTCGGCAATAGCAAGGTCAAGTCCTGTACCATTATCGCCTGTCACTCTAACGGTTGGATGAAGCTTCTTTCATTTTAGTTTGATGAACAGTTATTACACTCCTCCTACCTGGCTTGTGAACCAGCAAGCAACCCATTAGAGGAGCTTCCTAACCATTGCACGGCTCTAAAACATCCCTTGTGTTTACACAGTACAGCATTGTTAGACTAGTGATCAAGCGATCTGGACACTCTGCTATGCGTCGTGGTTGCCCAGTGCCCATATATAAGAGGAGTAGAGCAGTCTGGCAGGTTGGTCTAGTTTCTCCTGCAGCTCAGTCTATAGGCCTACACTCCCAACTAACCCCTCCCCATCACCTGTCCCTTGGCCCTCCTGCCCTCTCTGCTCTCTGTCAGGGGTTAAGAGCCCAATGGTATTAACCAATCTCAGACCTGTTTGACAGTTGGCCTCCAAATGTGGCATAAACGTGAGACAGAACAGGAGCAAATGTTCTACCTGCAGGCCATGTCTGTGTGTGTCTGTATTTTTTCTGTGTGTGTGAGTCTGTGCATACATTTTATGTGCGTGCGTGTGGTTGCGTGCGTGGGTGCGTTTGCCCTGCTCTCTCAATTAGTTATCTTACACTGTGGGACCGATTCGTGTTATGCCTTCTGTGAATGTCTTTCAGGCAGGTGTTCCACAAAGAGCTTCCCCATGCAGTGTCTATCAGATCCAGCCCTCATTGTGCCCGGGCTGAGAGCCGGAGTTCCCACCACACCCTCTGGTACCCAGGGAAATGATCCTGTACTTACAAGATGTGCTTTTATTTTCCTCCTACAGATAATCTCCAGAAAATGACCCTCGCTCGTCTATAGAAACACTATTTCCTGGAACTTTTTTGTGCCAACGACGTGTGATTTAATGCCACCCCATTCAATATACATTACAGTTTTGACTTTGGGGAGGGACGGGCGAACGATGGGCCAACAATGCCATCCGGTGTGAGAAAACAGCCTGTCACCTACACCTCCACTCTATTACAAGTTGCCCATCATCATTTCCTGCTTCTGTCTCCGCCAGGTGGTCATCAAATTACCCCAAGGCCCATCAGCTCTCACTGGACTATTACTGTAATGTTGTCTGTCCCTGTCGCTCTGTAGATGGAGGGGTAATACAGTGAATCATCCAAATGGAGCAATGTGTTTCTATCAGCGTCTCTGTTTGGAGTGTGTTTTGGCTCACTCAGAGATTGCGTACGAGTGGTTTTAATGCTGAGTAGGATTATGAGTTGGATTAGTTTTGACATAACTTGTTTTGAAGACCAGACAGAAACATGAGATCACATGCAGTGTGGCAGATGAGTAAGCTACTACATGTTTTGTACATGTAGAGATAAGTCTCCTACAATCCATCTGGTGGCTGGAACTTGTAGGAACAACAGATGGTCTGATATTAATAATAATAAGCCTTTTCAATTTCCTCACTGTCTGTGGCAGGAAAGTTCTGATTTTAGAAATGTTTTACTTTTGATTTGGACACTCCAAACATCCAATATTGTTGTACATAAACAATCATAATAATGTTTTAAGTCTAGCAACTATTCTACCCCCACCCTGCCCCGTTTACCAGAGACCACACCATTCAAGATTTAATCCTAAACTGATTTTATCATTGCAGATTTGTCTCCATGGAAACGGGAGTGACAAACAGTCTTGGAGAGGCCCTTCTCCCATCTGTTCTTTAACGGGGCAGTGTGGGCGACTTTCTTTTGTCCAACTTTTCTTCCTTCAGCCCGTTTTTATTTACAGTGCAGGCAGAGAGAACACAATGAAGTGAGAGGCTCTTGGAGAAGGAGGATCACACATTGTAATGTGGGCGTAGCCGCGTGCCTTGGCAGCACTGGAGTGGACGGGGGGTTGCTGGTTGGTGCTCCATTTCATGTTGACTCTGTTCACCTGCAGTCAGAGGGCCACCTGTAACTGAGACTGTAGAAAGACTAATGAAGAGATGGAGAAAAGGAAGGGTGCTGATGAGAGAGACTGAGGAAAGGACAGACTCTGTAAGACACTGCATACCTGTATATGCATTGGGCCCGTTGACAATCGGCATTGCTCAACGAAGCATCAGTGTATCATCTCTCAGCATATACACTATACACATATAGGGTCACATTCAGTCTGGGTCTGCATTGGCATCCATCACTTATTTTGAGCTCATTAGAGACTCGCTGGAGGAGAGGGGTAGAGAGCCTGTGAGACTCGGCCGGGTCTAACTCTGTTTCTCACTCAGGACAAAGCTGCTTTTAAACTGCTTTTAATTCCCAGAGTGGGTGTGACACTTCTGGAAAGCCCTCTGGAAAGTATATTATAGCTGGTCCAGGACAGGGGGACCAGTTTTAGCTCCCCAGAGTAGGAGCAGTGACAGAGGTAACCTACCCCTCTGAGGGGATGGTGACGGGACCACTACTTTAGAGAGAACTGTTAGAGGCTGTTAAGTCTCTTCCCTCCTCAGAGGGCCCAGTGGTGCTTCCATGTTGCTGTTCTGGTCCTGTTCTGTATATCCTCCTGCTCTACTCTTACAAAGTGCCTAGGAGTGGAGAGGAGAGCAGAGAGCTATAAATAGATCCAGGAGTTGATCTCATTAGCCTCTGGTCTCCCCGGCCTATCATGATGACTGAACCCACCTGAGAGTTGGCCCGCTCGGCTCTGTGTCGTGTGATAGGAGAGGAAATTAAGTGCACCGCTGGGGAAGGAATGGGATCTATGAATAATGAACGAGTTCATCAGGATGGCTTTAATGGCTTCTGGTCTGAGAGGTACAGTACAGTCGCCATGGACATAGTGACCAGAACACTTCTACTCCTTCTATCCACACACAGTGCAGAACTCACTGTAGTGGCCTTACTTGCCGGTACCACTGTCAGCATTGTTGCCTTTTCTTCAAAGCATCAGACTCGCTCAGTAAAAAATAGTCTAAAAAAATAAAAATAAATGTGGCATGTCTAGCCCAGGACATTGCCCTCTTGTGTGCAATAACTTTAACCTTTTAAAATGTTTTTATGTTGAACGCTCCAGGCCACAATGACAAATGACAAGTGATCAAACTGTGACACTGTTAGTGTATTTTAAAACAGACTCTGGTTCCGCTGGCATTGCTGTGACTCACTCCTGCATTAATAGTATCCCTCATGTTTATTCATCAACACACATTCATTCTGTTGAACCCAGAAGCATGTATAGCGTTACACTGTGTGTGTGTGTGTGCGCGCAGTCCCGGGCGGTACTCTCTTCATGCATGTCTACACACACAATGCCATTTGTACCAGCGCTATAATTTCACTGTTGCTGTGGGACGTGGCGGGCTGCTCCATGGTAATGCAGAGAGGGAGAGGAGCCTCAGCCTCAGCTTCATCTCAGATTAGATTTAGCGCTCCCTCACAGAGACCTGAGCAATCATCCAGCCTGCCCTGCCACTGATAGGGCCAGCTCCCTGGTGTCAGAGCCTGATGTCCTCTCTCTACCTCTCTCTCCCACTCTCTACCTCTCTCTCTTCCACTCTCTCTCTGAGCAGGGTAACGTGTGACTGGCTCAGGTTTAATGTAATAGAATTCCAGACCTGTCAAAGTTCGAGCTTGTCCACCAGGCTGCATGAGAACATACACATTTGAATAGATTATCTCTGCACAGGGTGGATATGATGGCAATGAGGGTGACCTTTCATGTCCACAAGAATGCGCAAGTGTTGCAGAGCTAGACTGACTTGCAAAAGACAGATTTGTAAGGCAGCCAGAGTGGTGGGTAGGTCTGGGAATTGCCTCACGGTACAATATTATCACGATAGTTACTCAAATCAAATGTTATTTGTCACATGCGCCGAATACAACAGGTGTAGACCTTACAGTGAAATGCTTACTACAAGCCCTTAACCAACAATGCAGTTTAAGAAAGAATACCAAAATAAATCACAAATAAATACAATATAAAATAATGCAAAATAAAAGTAACAAATAATTAAAGAGCAGCAGTAAAATAACAATAGCGAGGCTGTATACATGTGGTACTGGTACAGAGTCAATGTGCGGGGGCACCGGTTAGTTGAGGTAATTGGGGGTAATATGTACTGTACATGTAGGTAGAGTTATTAAAGTGACTATGCATAGATAATAAACAGAGTAGCAGCAGCGTAAAAGAGGGGTGGGGGGGCAATGCAAATAGTCTGGGTAGCCATTTGATTAGATGTTCAGGAGTCTTACGGCTTGGGGGTAGAAGCTGTTTAGAAGCCTCTTGGATTTGCTGTAGGTGCCGATACGATATGTATTGTGATTTTCTTGATTAATATGTATTGCGATTCGATGTTATTGCGATTTGATGTTCCAAACATATTGCTCACTATATGTCTGCTGCAGAGAGACGAGAGAGCATGAGAAAATTTAGATGAGAGAGCATGAGAAAATTTGTTTTGATTAGTCATGAAAATAAAAGTGCTGAAAACATGTTGGCTCACTATTTAAAAAGATGGAGAATAGGATAAAAAATACTGTAGTTTTGGCGCCGGTACAGCCGACCAGCGCTAGCTAATGCTACCTACCTACCGAGTTAAAGTATCGATGTAATATCGTTCAAAATAATATTGCAATATGTAACTGTATGGATTTTCCCCCCATTACTAGTGGTGGGTGACTTGACTTGATATGGTTGCGACTGAGTGAGGGAGTATTTTTGCGTTAGATGTGTGGCTGTGATTATATAAAGGACTCTTCGGACCGACTTCTTTAGATTTTATGCACCATGCTTGTTATGTCGAAGGCCCTTTGAAAGTCCTTACTTCAGGCATTCCTTTCCTCTTTTTTGATTTTAATGAAAAACATGTGCAAATCTCAGACAGAATGGCACAGCAAGAGCAAGATAAAAGTCTGCTCCCCTTCAGATTCTGCTGTTATGAAGCTCCAGTCTCTCGTAAAGTAGGCCAATGGCGTGGTGGGGAGTGTTTGTGTAATGGGGGGTGGTAGTCTTTGTAGGGTAAGATTATGGGATATTCGTACTGTAGGCCAGCGGAGGGTAGGTAGTCTGTGTAGGATTTAGATTCTATTGAGATAATTTCGTATACATTTTGTAAACTGTAGTCACTCAGGTTGCGCTGGGCAAAGTAGAGCTGTTTAGCAGACCCATTCTGAGCCTGTGAGGCCACATGAAATGAACCCTGCCCCCCTCCCATCTCCAGCTGAAACTCAGAAGGGGTTGTTAGTGACTAAGTCTAGTCCACATATGAACATTCCGTACAGGCTCTTATTATATTACCTGCCCATTGTTTCAGTCACCACCGCTGGCCTGGGTAGAGCTGATCCCCATTGAAGGAGCTGTGTGCTGGGATCTGTCTGCCAGGTGTGCTGGTGTGTTTGTGTGGAGTGGTGGTGGTGCTGGTGTAATCTCTCGTGGACAGATTCTCATGGACAGAGGGTTTTCATTGTTGATTATTTGGACGAATCAGGATTGGGTGAAGGCGGTGCTTAAACTGGTGCATTGATTTTCAAGCCTGTGTTCGGATGATAAACGGTTTCCACTAGATTCCACAGCCACAAAGTCAAGAATTCATCAAAACAACTATTTGCTTTTTGGCCATTATAAACACAGATGAAATTAGTGGAAGGGAGGGTTTTGGCAGAGAGTTTCCGTTTGCGAGGGAGGAGACTTCGCTGCCTTCCTTTGCACAAAGGTAATCACAATTGTTAACGGTTTTCCCCCACCCCAGAAGTAAAACAGGAAATAACAAACTTTCACAATATAATCTGACATCTGGGTAACCGAGATTAGTGCTGGTGTGGTAGTGTGGCGTGGTGAGGTGGTTGTGTGTGTATAGTGGTCCAGCACTTCTCAATGGAGCTGGTTTAGTTGGTGTTATGTCTCCTTTGGCCCCATGTGTAGGTGTTTGCGTGGGTGGTAATGTTTGTTTACTGAGTGAGTCTGATCAGTTGGGTGGTAGTGTTTTGGATTGAGTGGGGTTAATGGTGTGCGTGTGCACAGAGGGCAGTGGTGTCCTTTACCGCAGCATGTTAACCCACTGTTGCACAGTCCCAGTTAAAGGGGCGTCTCGGCAGAAGTGACCTCTTTTCCTACTGCCTAGAGTAAATATTAGCCTTCCTCTGGCCACCATGCTCCATCTTCATGTCTCTTCTCCTGTCTGAAACACTTTATCCTCATTGGGTTCACAAGCTGGTTGGAGCATAACATCTGTCCTGTTTGATTATGTTATTATAATGCACCACACACAGACACACACACTCCCATCTTGAGAAAGGTATTTTATGTTCCCTATTTGGAGAAAGTCTTTTTTAGTGTGTATTCTTCTTAGAGCTTCTCACTACTGCATGGACATCATAAAGTTCAGAACCTCAGATAACAGAACCTCAGATAACAGAACCTCAGGTAACAGAACCTCAGGTAACAGAACCTCAGATAACAGAACCTCAGATAACAGAACCTCAGATAACAGAACCTCAGATAACAGAACCTCAGATAACAGAACCTCAGGTGCAGGCTCCAGTTGCAAGAGGAGTGTAATTAGTTTTCATGCTTGAAAAGCCAGTGCACTGAATGTTTATTTTTCAGATGTTGCAAAGATGGTTCGCCGTCAAGCTGTGACATGAAAGTCATGATTTGATTTTGGAGCTGTAGGAATAGTGATTCTATTCTTTTTCTTATCAACAAGCACATTAAAAACAAAGGAAGGGAAACCAAGCCATGTTTCCTAGTTATTTACTTGGAGGAAAGATTGAATTCATAGTAGCAGCATGGAGCCATATATGTCTGTCTTTTCTGTCCGTCTGGCTTTGAAGCTGAATTTCTTTTTTTTCTTTAATTATTTCATCTCTCAACCCCTTCACACATGCACACAAGTGTACACACACATACGTACATTTACGGTCTATTATTTAAACATTGCACCTCAGGACTCGACGGCTGAAATTGCATGTTAATTTTGAACAGCAATAACTTTCCAATCTCTGCGGCACGCTGCCTCTGTTCCCAAGGCAAACGATGGTCCGGCGTTTCTATAACGTTTGTCTTGCTTAAATGGGTCCTGGGGAGTGTGACTTAATTAAAAGCTTAAATGATATTCCCTCCTAGTGAGCACTAGGATTAGTTTGTCCTGTGGCTACTGAGCTACACTCCACCAGCTTTTCTCCACTGTGATTTGAAGTGGTTAACAGGGACTTTTGCACGTTTTGTGCAAGCTCCATTGAATTGTGACCTCCATCTAACCATTTCAACTGTCAATAAGATGGAAAGAGGACAGTGTGTGCCTTTTTTAAAGGGCTTTTTAGATTTAATTAAGTTTTTGATTGAGGCCATTGATGATGTGTGGCTTTATAAAACTGTCTTACATCCTCTCTGATTCACCTTTAAAATCAATCTATTTCACTCCATCTGGCTATTTATCCAGTGGATTATTTGTTGAAGGTGTAGCATGAACCTCCAAGGACAGTGCTTCAGTGTGCCAAAACATCTCAATACCATTACATTTCAGACTTGCACGGAATTGTTAATGCTCGATACAACAGTCAACTGGTTAAATCTGGTCGAGACAACTTTTGTTGGATACACAGGTGTGTTTAACTCACTATGCTGGCCTAACATTAAATGGAAATATTTAGTGTGTCTTCTACCAATTCTCCATTAGGGTATGCAGGCTGTATATCAATATATTGATGTACAACATCAGCAAATTTAAACACAAGTTTTGTTACAGACCTATTCACCATGAAGCCTGCTGAAAGGAAGTGTTGATTAGAGTACTTAGCTCTTTGAAATAGACTGGACCTTCTCTCCTAAAGTACAGATGGTCACATTAATCTGTGATGCGTTGCTTGGTCATGGAATATTCTAAACACGGTCTTGTTTAAACTTTAATTTACAATCCAAAATGGGTAAATATTTCCCTTGCATTACAACTGTCACCTCTATAGAATTTCGAGTAATCTCACACAGTTCTTAATGGTCTTGGACTGTTCGTTCAGTGTTTGTGCGAGGCCAGCTGTTTGAGCCCTCTGTCAATGGACCAATCAACTTTAACCTCTGTCCTTTACTCACCCCTACCTGTAATGCCCCTGAAAACACTATGCAATTCAACACTGGAGGAGGATGTATTGGGTCAGTGTCAGTGATTTAAAACGTGTGTTGAGCCGAGGGGAAACTATACATAAAGGCAACTTATCACTTGACTGGCCACAGTGTTCCAAAGCACAACACTGGTGATGTAGAGGAGTACCATCTGCTGAGCTGTCAGATGCTCAGCCATATTGATCTGTCTGTAATTGATTATAATAGAGTCTGAAGATAAGGCTTCTGTTAAACTGTGGCTAGGCTTTTGCAGGGCCCTGTAATTGCATATGCACACTGTCCCTGTGCTTATCTCCCTGCTCTCTCCCAGCACCATGCATCACCGTCAGCTGAAATACCTCGGCAGCACGCCAAGTTATGCCTCCAAGGACACTCCTCATCAACACCAGAGACTGACAGCCCCTGCAGCAGTTGTGCTACAACACTGTAAACCTTTTTACACACCGATCCACTCCGTAAACTACCCTGGTGCTGCTGCTCCTGCTGCTGGGGGCAACGGGATGTCCTGTCCTCCGCTTCAATTTAAATAAACCCCACGGGTTTGGCCACACGGCATGCATACAGGTTGTGTGTGTGCCTGTGTGTGTGTGCCTTCTTTACCGTAAGTGGGTGGGCTCCCACCCTCATCGCCAAACCATTGACCACCACTAATCGCAACACATCGGAACACTTATGGTTTACCCTAACCATACCCACAACAGTTTCTAAATGCTTTGGCCAGAGTTCAGTTTTTGTTTCGTTGCTGCCGTTATTGTCATTAAAATGCCAACATTTATCACCCGAGTCTTATCTAAATCAGTTGTTCTTGTCAGCGCTATTAAATCCATTACTGTAAACTGTTTTCAGAACAATACAGGCAGGCAGTTTACTGTGCTGTGAGAGTGATAAGCTCTGTCAGACAGTGCAGAGAGAGGAATTTGGGATCTTGTCCAGAATGGGCTGGTATGTGGATAAATGAGTGTGCTGTAGAGGGCCATACAAGGTTTCATAAACACATAGTTTATCTGGCAGGCAGGCGGGCGGGCGGCTGCAGTAGTTTGGTGCTGCCTGGCCTCTCTCCAGGTGCTGCCGGAGTGAAGGAGAAGATCTGTCAAAGTTGTAAGAAGAACAGAATGCATATCCGCTCACTGTGTATGGCTTCCAAACCATTATTTTATTTATTGCTTGCGTTATCTCCGGTAATACATTAGTGTTTTGACTGACATGCTCATCTAAATTAAAGTTTGCCTGTCTGGGCCATGGTGAATGGAGGGAGGTAGGTATTTATTTGTATAATATGGAATACGTTTAATCTTGGTTAGATTTGGTTGTTTGTGTTAATCTGAGAGGCGTAAGATCTGGAGTTTGGGGTGCTCTAATCCGGAACCAAAGACAGACCCACATTAACAACCCTCTTGAGCAGACTGGAAGGAGAGCGTAAGAAGGAAAGACGTGCGGATGGTGGAAGATTGGAGGATGAGAGAGAGAGATGGCTCCGGAAAGAGATAATGGAAAAGAGGAACCAACAAGGAGGAGGAGGAGGAGGAGGAGGAGGAGGAGAAGGTGTATTATTCTGAATGGCAGAACAGACCCATCTGCTGTGGCTTGGCCCAGCCCGCCTGACCATTATTAAGGGAAACTGCCCGTTAGCGCCAGCTGCCAGCCCAGTGCAGCGTGGCCTGGCTCTCTCTCGCTGCCCCCTCCACCACCTCCCTCAGCCCCGGCCCTCAGAGCAGCAGCTGAGACAGGGTGCGGCTCCCAAGGCATTCTCTAAACCTGGAGGAGGTGTTTATATTCCAGCGCAGAATGTAAATAAGGTGGGAAATCATTTCTGGGAGATGTGTGTGTGTTTTTTTTTTTACTTGCCCCTCTACTGGTAAGTATGTATTTCAGTGTTAGTTTAAGTTTATTATAATATCATCTTAAATCTTGGTGGTTTCTAGAAATAATGGCCATTGGCTGACCTCGGTACTCATCGAGTGATTCAATTGTGCTTCACTTGGGAAATTAATGTAAAAAATTGAGTGTGTGAATCACTTTAGAAGTGTTGAGTCAAACACATTGTTCTAGATCCATACCAGTCTTTACTCATTCCACATCAGCAGCTCTATAGCCATTGGAGCAGCTCTAACCACCAGAGGTATTCCCTTCCAGAGCTCATAAAGCCTTCTGGAATAGAGAACCTTTCACTTCACTTTGTTCCCATTATGCCCGCCTCTCCAATTTGTCTCCAGACATTTTTGTAACTCCTAATTGTGCCTACAGTCTGTGAAGATGCCACACCTTGTGATAAGTGCATTCCCACAAGGTAAACTTGGCAGGGCTCGAGTAGAACAAACAAACAAGCAAACATGCAGTTATTTCGGAGCCTGTTGCTCTGCATCCCAATGAGGCTGATGGATTAGCGCTCCATTCCATTAATGGGCTGAGAGGAGGAGTGCCAGAAGTCCCATTCTGCTTTATCGGTGGCTCGCTGCTTCTCACATTGGTAATGGCGTCTGAGCCGGCTGTTTTCCACATTTTCCTTCCTTATCTAAACTTCATTGGTGTGCAACTCAAGTAAATTGCCTGTTTCCCCCACACTGACTAGTTAAAGTTTACCGTGGGAACATGGACGACACATTAGATGGATGACAATAAGGCTCTTATGTTTGGTTCACAAATGCATACACAGGGCTAAAATAAGCCAGGGGGCTAGGCTTTTAGTCGTGGTGGAATGGGTTTATGTTTGTGAGAGAGTGTGTTTGTGTGTCTGAGTCCATCCGTTCGTAAGTTTGCGCATCTTTCCAAGAGTGTATGTGTGTTCTTGATTTGTATGTGCGTTTGCTCTGCTTGGCAGTCAGGTCTCTCTCCGAGAGCGGAGTCCTCTCTGACCTCTACTGAAGGGTCAGGGGTCGTCTTTGAGCTAATTGGGTTCACCTCGCTCTGGTCATGACATTCTGGTGTCACACTGCTTTCAAATGTCAGCCTCCAGCCGTGTTCCATGCCAGCCAGGCCTGAGAGCAGTAGAGCATCAATGCCACAGCCCCTCTACCCATTCAACCATCTCTGCAGTAACACTTCAAATGCCAAGGACAGTCCACCCACACCCTTTGCCTAGTCCTGGTGGAGTGAAGAGCGGAAACATCTTTTGAGAACCATTCATGAATTCACCTTTGTATACAATGACCGTACATTTCTCACATCCCAATTAAAGTCAGCGGTGAGTGTTATAGAATTAGAAGGACATTGTCATTGCGGTTTTTAAGCTCTGCAGTGAAGAAGTTGTATTGTTAAGGCCGATCGTCCTTTCTCCCTTCAGTGAACTCACTTCTGATGTAGCGGTGGAGGGAGCTGGGGTCTTTCTGAATGGTGGATGATCTGGAAAGGGCAGTAACATTCCACTGCGTCAGTAGCTCTGTGATGTAGTCCTCTAGGACTGTGTGGCGTGATCAAGGGTGTTTGAGGGTAATCACAGACCGGCCATAGCATACGGCAGCAGTCGGTCAGACACTACGCATGGCAGAAGCCTGAAACCCTTAATTGATTCCATGGTCATGTTTTGAGTTAATGTTTACTTGATGGCGTGCTGCTGTGCGCTTGGCTTCCAAAACATTCCACACTCTTCCAACTCTCGCCTAGAGCAGTGAGGTTTGGCACGAACCGTCAAGACTTCAACCACAACCCATTATCTGATTTTATCAGTGTCAAACTCTCAGGCTTAAACCATTTCTCAGACCTCTATTGAATTCTAAGGCCGCAGCGTTGGAGAATTCTTAACCTTAATTTCCAGGCTAATGAAGCACTGTAAAGCGGATGGGCGGTCTTAAGCAGCAATCACTTTGGCTGATCAATCCTGGCTGCTTTGTTTCACGCATCCCTTTTACTTGGTGTTGATGTGATTGAGAGCTGCCTTAATGGACCCTGCCGTATCTACATATCTCCCCCCTCCACCTCCCTCCAAAGTCTTTGATCGATGCCCACCCTCTCAGGCTGTTATCTAAGCTCACACACAATGGGGCCCTCAGCGCTCCAGGTCTTCTTCCCTTCTTTCTTTCACTTCCTCTCTCCCTATCTCTTCCCTCTCCATCTCTGGACGGGACAATGGGCTCTGTGGAGCCGCTCATGCTATTGTGATGATGTCAACATTTTATTCCATTTTCATCCAGCTCTCTCATGGGTTCGCGCTCTGTTCTTATTGACGCACATACACACACACACACACACACACACACACACTCTTCCCCTCTCCACATCCTTTTGTTGGTGTTTGTGGTGGTGGGTCGGGCTCTGGGAGGCATCTCATTGTAAATCGTGTAATCTGCTCTTTCTGGGTTAATGCATCTCTATTTTCCGCTGGCTGTGTTCTGAGAGGGGGGATATTTGTGTTGACCTGCTTGGAGCCAGCCTGTTTGCTGTGATTTAAATGGGAGCAGGAGAGTCTGAACCCCCCCCAGAGTGGAGGAATGCTGTTCTATTTCCCCTCTCCACTGCAGCGTCTCAACTGTACTGTACTGACACTGCCAGCCTGGACAAAACAGCACAGTCACTATGTGGCCTGAAATACCCCTGCCTAAATAAGGCCATACTGTAGCTGGGTCACACTAGGCCTATTTATTCAGAATAGTCCTTCCTAGCCTATGTCCCATAGTACAATATGTGACAGACATATTGTACTATTTATTTTTATTTTTACCAAGATTCAGTCTGAAGTCATTCTTTGGTTTTCTACATTTTACATTTTAGTCATTTAGCAGACGCTCTTATCCAGAGCGACTTACAGTTAATGAATACATATTTTTTTAGTAAATGTATTTATTTTTATTTTTACCAAGATTCAGTCTGAAGTCATTCTTTGGTTTTCTAAAGCAGTGCCCTCATTTGGTGTAGACATGTTATGATCCTACAGTACTGTGTTAATGCTGTAGACATGACACGTCTAACTGGCAGGCTTTAGTTAGCTACAGTGATTTATACACTTCCATTCTCTCTAATTAAATCATTAATTGGCCATTCAGAACCCATCAGACTGCCATTAGGTTGAGCTCTGCTCCTTCTCAAGGTCTGGGTGGGCGGTTCAGCACTCTCAACTACGCTCTCTCGCTGAACATTAAACCTTTTAAATTTTATATTGCTGAGGGCCTCTTGTTTAGTCTTTCTGGTCCGGTCTGACAGTGCTCGAACTTCACACTTCCTGGCTCTGTGCTCTGTCATTCTTAGCTGGGGAGGGAGGGATTGATGCCCAGCCACACTGCCAGACTACCGTCTGCCGTCACAGAGTGCTCTGTCACTAGGAAAGGTGCAGGGGGCATACGGCAGGTTGACTCATCAACACTGTGTGTGTGTGTGTGTGTGTGTGTGTGTGTGTGTGTGTGTGTGTGTGTGTGTGTGTGTGTGTGTGTGTGTGTGTGTGTGTGTGTACACATTTCTTTACATAGTTGAATGTGCTGACAACAAAATCACACAAAAATTATCAATGGAAATCAAATTTATCAACCCATGGAGGTCTGGATTTGGAGTCACCCTCAAAATTAAAGTGGAAAACCACACTACAGGCTGATCCAACTTTGATGTAATGTCCTTAAAACAAGTCAAAATGAGGCTCAGTAGTGTGTGTGGCCTCCACGTGCCTGTATGACCTCCCTACAATGCCTGGGCATGCTCCTGATGAGGTGGCGGATGGTCTCCTGAGGGATCTCCTCCCAGACCTGGACTAAAGCATCCGCCAACTCCTGGACAGTCTGTGGTGCAACGTGGTGTTGGTGGATGGAGCGAGACATAATGTCCCAGATGTGCTCAATTGGATTCAGGTCTGGGGAACGGGCGGGCCAGTCCATAGCATCAATGCCTTCCTCTTGCAGGAACTGCTTACATTTACATTTTAGATTTTAGTCATTTAGCAGACGCTCTTATCCAGAGCGACTTACAGTTAGTGAATACATATATATCTTTTTTTATACTGGCCCCCCGTGGGAATCGAACCCACAACCCTGGCGTTGCAAACGCCATGCTCTATCAACTGAGCTACATCCCTGCCGGCCATTCCCTCCCCTACCCTGGACGACGCTGGGCCAATTGTGCGCCGCCCATGAGTCTCCCGGTCGCGGCCGGCTGCGACAGAGCCTGGATTCGAACCAGGATCTCTAGTGGCACAGTTAGCACTGCGATGCAGTGCCTTAGACCACTGCGCCTTAGACCACTGCTGACACACTCCAGCCACATGAGGTCTAGCATTGTCTTGCATTAGGAGGAACCCAGGGCCAACCGCACCAGCATATGGTCTCACAAGGGGTCTGAGGATCTCATCTCGGTACCTAATGGCAGTCAGGCTACCTCTGGCGAGCACATGGAGGGCTGTGCGGCCCCCCAAAGAAATGCCACCCCACACCATGACTGACCCACCGCCAAACCGGTCATGCTGGAGGATATTGCAGGCAGCAGAACGTTCTCCATGGCGTCTCCAGACTCTCACGCCTGTCACGTGCTCAGTGTGAACCTGCTTTCATCTGTGAAGAGCACAGGGCGCCAGTGGCGAATTTGCCAATGTTGGTGTTCTCTGGCAAATGCCAAACGTCCTGCACAGTGTTGGGCTGTAAGCACAACCCCCACCTGTGGACGTCGGGCCCTCATACCACCCTCATGGAGTCTGTTTCTGACCGTTTGAGTAGACACATGCACATTTGTGGCCTGCTGGAGGTCATTTTGCAGGGCTCTGGCAGTGCTCCTCCTGCTCCTCCTTGCACAAAGGCGGAGGTAGCGGTCCTGCTGCTGGGTTGTTGCCCTCCTACGGCCTCCTCCATGTCTCCTGATGTACTGTCCTGTCTCCTGGTAGCGCCTCCATGCTCTGGACACTACGCTGACAGACACAGCAAACCTTCTGTGCCATCCTGGATGAGCTGCACTACCTGAGCCACTTGTGTGGGTTGTAGACTCCGTCTCATGCTACCACTAGAGTGAAAGCACCGCCAGCATTCAAAAGTGACCAAAACATCAGCCAGGAAGCATAGGAACTGAGAAGTGGTCTGTGGTCACCACTTGCAGAACCACTTCTTTATTGGGGGTGTCTTGCTAATTGCCTATAATTTCCACCTGTTGTCTATTCCATTTGCACAACAGCATGTGAAATTTATTGTCAATCAGTGTTGCTTCCTAAGTGGACAGTTTGATTTCACAGAAATGTGATTGACTTGGAGTTACATTGTGTTGTTTAAGTGTTCCCTTTATTTTTTTGAGCAGTTTATTTAGCCCAGGACTAGAGGTGTTACTGTGTGATATTAATAACCTCTGCACCCGCAATGACTGGACTGAGAGCAGAGGATTATGGGACAGACGTGGCCTCTGCCCTGTTTAACCAGGTCTCTGTGTGTCAGACACTTTCTCTTAAACACACGTACACTGCACAAACACTGTCCTAGCCGTCTTACTCAGTGAGGTCACGGCCAGGGCAGCAGCTGTGATCCTGCCGGTGACCTTGTTTCAACTAGGCCCTGTAGCGCCCCACTGCCCTCCGTCAGGTCGTTAGTGCAGCTCGTTCTCGATTAGTGTAGCTGTAATGCTGAGCTGTAATGCTGCGTTGTTAGGCCCTGCTGGAGTGCTTTCTCCTTGAGTTCTGTTCTGAACTAGTCCATGCACTTGTGGCAAGAAACTTGCCGCACTTCCTTTTTTGTCTGCGCTTTCTAGAGATGGTGTCAAGGCGGTTCAGTTAGTTTCCTACTGACACTGAGCTCTGAGAGCAGCTGAAGTGTGTGTGTTTGGTGGTACAGTAACTCAGACAGGGTGTGTTTACTGCAGTGCTGTCAACCCCCACCCCCGATGCTGGGTCAGACTCTCCAGGAACTCAGCTGTAACTCATGAAAATAGCTGTATAAACAGTGATAGAGGGATTACATGTGCTGTATTTACATGTAGCCTTCTATATATAAATACTGTTTGATGATGAATACTGATGATCAAATTCCTTGTGACTTAATGGAATCACAATGAGATTAATGGATTCTTATGTATATCCTCATGAATCCATAAGTCAGAATGAATTGGATGTTTCATCCTCCAAACATGTTTTTTGTTCCTTTTACACACGTTAAACTCATTCCACGGAGGGCAGAGTGTCTGCGGGTTTTCACTCCTCCCTTGTACTTGATTGATGAATTAAGGTCACTAATTAGTAAAGAACTCCCCTTACCTGGTTGTCTAGGTCTTAATTTAAGACCTGTAAGTCGCTCTGGATAAGAGCGTCTGCTAAATGACCAATTATTATTATTATTTATTAATTTGAAGGAAAAACCAAAAAACCAAAAACCCGAAGATACTAGGCCCTCCATGGAATGAATTTGACACCCTGCTTTAACAGGACATGTTGTCTGGCTTCTGTCTTCACACGCCCTCATGTATAATACGGGCTGATTTACTTTTGTAAAATTATGTCTAAATATGTAAAATATCTCTTCAACATCAAATTTGCAACTTTTCTGTTTACACTAGCCTGTGGTGTGGCCAAAGCCACATTCCTGCTTCATGTGAGTGCAGCTATTGGCATAGTATATAAACAAACAAAACCAAAATTGCAATTCAAACTATACAGGAGCTTCTCATCTAAACCACACTTGATTCAATGCAATGATTCACAAATGTGTGGATATTTTAAAAGCCTTTAATTTTCTATGACTAACGGAGCAAAAATGCTGTCTGCTGGTATAAAGGTAATTAAGGTAATTCTTGCAGGTGCATGTGGTGTGGGAGAGCCTTTGTCTTTACACTGTACCACTCAGAGGGGTGGGATGTCTCCAACACCACCCCCGGAGCAGGGTTTCGCAGGGTTCCCATTAGGAGAATGTGGCGCCGGACATTTGAGAAATGTACCGGACCCATATGCTTTGTGTGCATAACCTGATTAGGGCGTCCACCCACGGTGCTCAGAATTACAGAAATTACATTTAGAATATGGTCATTCATATTAACAGAACATGCAAGTCGAGGATGGAAAGATGTGCTGTCCTTCTTACCAAATTCTGATGTGCACTTTGAACATGTTAGAATAACTGTCCACATTTACTTTTCCTCAGCCAACAAGACGAGTAACGAACAGATTTTCCACTCAAAGGCTATGTCTGTATGCTGTACGGGTGTGATAAATAAGATACATAACGAATAAAATGTACACGCACCAATTTAATTCCACTAAATTATGCAAAGTAACCTATAGACCGATAAACATGACAAGTCAAATGTATTTCCATGGACTGGTATTTCCACCAATGAATAGGCTAAAAAGCATTATTTCGCAATGGGATTTTTTCTTCTTCTACCGGCGCCAATTTTATTTATCGGACAAAAGCCGTCTTTTACCGGCTAACGGAAACCCTGCCCCGGAGGTAGTGTGGGAGACACTACACAAGTATCTCTCCTGGACCTAGTTTGTATCGTCTAAATAGTGTAAAGAGGCCCTTAATCTATGATTTCCTACCCACTTCTCTGTAACAATGCAAATGGAATGCCTTATTTCCCTAACATGTAGTATTTGTATTTATTATGGATCCCCATTAGCCAAGGCAGCAGCTACTCTTCCTGGGGTCCAGCAACATTAAGGCAGTTATACATTTTAAAAACATTACAATACATTCATAACAGATTTCACAACACATTAAGTGTGTGCCCTCAGGCCCCTACTGTACTATCACATAGCTATAACACAAAATCTATGTGTACGTGTGTATAGCACTAACTGTAAGTCGCTCTGGATAAGAGCGTCTGCTAAATGACTAAAATGTAAAATGTAAATGTAGTACTTATGTTATCGTGTGTTTGTATGCATGTGTCTGTTTGTTGCTTCACAGTCCCCGCTGTTCCATAAGGTGTATTTTTATCTGTTTTTTTTAAATCTAATTTTACTGCTGGCATGAGTTACTTGATGTGGAATAGAGTTCCATGTAGCCATGGCTCTATGTAGTACTGTGCGCCTCCCATAGTCTGTTCTGGACTTGGGGACTGTGAAGAGACCTCTGGTGGCATGTCTTGTGGGGTATGCATGGGTGTCCGAGCTGTGTGCCAGTAGTTCAACTTGTATTTGTGAGAGGTATTGACATGTTGAATGAACCGAGCTGTCTTTTTGAACTACTGGCACACAGCTCGGTTCATTCAACATGTCAATACCTCTCACAAATACAAGTAGTGATGAAGTCAATCTCTCCTCCTCTTTGAGCCAGGAGAGATTGACATGCATATTATTAATGTTAGCTCTCTGTGTACATCCAAGGGCCAGCCGTGCTGCTCTGTTCTGAGCCAATTGCGATTTTCCTAAGTCCCTCTTTGTGGCATCTGACCACATGACTGAACAATAGTCCAGGTGCGACAAACTAGGGCCTGTAGGACCTACCTTGTTGATAGTGCTGTTAAGAATGCAGAGCAGCGCTTTATTATAGACAGACTTCTCCCCATCCTAGCTACTGTTGTATCAATATGTTTTGACCATGACAGTTTACAATCCAGGGTTACTCCAAGCAATTTAGTCTCCTCAACTTGCTCAATTTCCACATTATTCATTACAAGATTTAGTTGAGGTGTAGTAAATGATTTGTCCCAAATACAATGCTTTTAGTTTTTGAAATATTTATGACTAACTTATTCCTTGCCACCCATTCTGAAACTAACTGCAGCTCTTTGTTAAGTGTTGCAGTCATATCAGTCGCTGTGGTAGCTGACGTGTATAGTGTTGAGTCATCCACATACATAGACACATGTGATGCTGATACACTGATGCTGCATCACCGACGTGTGTATGGCTGTGATTAATGACTGTGTTTGTGTCTGTCTGCAGGTATTTGGTGATATCTATCACTTCCGGCACCGTTCTGTGGAGAAGAGGTCTCTGTCGGATCACCGAGGGACGCACGTCCGTCTACAAAAAGAGCCTCAGGTAAGACACATTGGGAGGAGGGGTGAGTGTGAGGGTGGGTGTGTGTAGATGATGGTGGGTGGGTGAGTGTATCAAAGCGGATGAGGAGGTTGAGAGTGAGTGTGCAGCAAGAGAGGGTGGAGGGATGTGAGTGTAGGGGAGGATGGGTTATATCAATAACATGACTTCACCAGCCGCAACAGAGGGTGGGGGTTGGATTGGGCGTGTTGAAAGATGATGAATTAGTCTAGAGTCATACTGTAATGCACCTCCCATTAACAACACAGGCAGTGTGAGAGAGGTGAGAGGGGAGGGGGGGGCAGTATGTGAAAGAGGTGGTTGAGAGCTAGGTTGGATGAGTTAACTTCTATTCCATAACATGACTAGAGGAGCCGCAGGTACTTCATCACCATCTGTGGAGCGGCCATTAGGCAGGCAGCGGGGGTAAGGGTCGACGCAGAGGGGACCACAGTGAGCTAACAACCACAGGGCAGAGTGCCAGAGACCTGAGCTCTCATTTATCACCCACTTTTAATGGATGTCTCTGACACCCTACAGCATCTGCCTTGTCCGTTTCCTTTCCTTAGGGCTGGGAGGTGAGAGCATCCTAAACATGCTACTCACATACACACATGTATACAGTGCTAGGCTATACTGTGGTGTCTAATGACCCCATTCTCAAACCACCTCTGAATAGATTAGGTTTCTAATGCATGTCTTGTCTGATGATTTTTCTTCCACTCCTATTGTGTGTGTGTGTAGTGGGTGTTTGAGTGATGGGGCCCTGTTTAAAAGGTCTGTGATTTAGTGTCTGGGACTGTGTGTAGTTCACTCCTCTGTGGTCTCCTGGTCTCACATTTCCCTCTGTAGCTCTTTGGGCTCTGGCTGTGCTTCCATGGCTGTGAAAGGTGAGCGTTTGAACTGCGGCACAATGAATGTCCTGCCATCTGCAGCAGCCCCTCAGAACCGCTCCACTGTTTGTCACTCAGCGCAGCTCAGGTCCAGATGAGAAGATCAGAGAGAGGGCTTGTAACACAAACCCACAGACTAATGTCCAGGAAAAGCTAACATGCACACACATACGCTGATATGCACAAAGACACACACACACACACACACACACACACACACACACACACACACACACACACACACACACACACACACACAGTCACACGAGAACCATTACCAGCCTTAGTCTCTGCCGACAGTTCACATGCTGTACAAAACGCTGCTTTAAAGGTATGCAGGACTTGCTGATTCAGAGGTACTCTTCCCCTCCCATTTCCAAAGAACAGAGATGTGTGTATAATTGAGTATGCGTTCTTATGGGGGGTGACTAGGTGTGAATGAGCAAGACCTGCGGTACTGACTAACTGACATCCCCTGGGAACCCACAATTGAAAATCCCCTGAAACTATAGGGTGTCATGGGAAGTCCATTGTGTGTTAAGGTAAGGACTAAGGGCTTCTGCAGTCTGCCAGTGGACACGTCCCCTGCCCAGTCCTGTTCCCGCTGACTGTAGAGAACCCATGTTTTGGTTTCCCAGCATTATGGGAGGTCGTTCAGCCAGCGAACTGTGTGGCCAAGTCTCGCCGCTGTTTGTCTTGAGCAGGTGCACGGTGAGAAAAGCGTTGTGTGGCCTATCTCCTCTTACCCTTAGCAGCACGGCACCAAAACAACACTGTTCCCGCCCCAACCCCACTCCTCCCCCCACCCCTCCGCTCACCACTTAACTGACGGGATTTCCTCTCTCGCCGCCACTCCATTTCCTGTTGTTGAATTCCTTTTCTCCCAGAGCACCTCAGAGAAAGGGGAGCCTCCCTGCACCTCCCTCCCTCCTCTCCTCAGGTCAGCCCTGTGGCCTACAGAAGTCACACTGGGGGAGATGGATCCCAAACAAAAGGAGCAATAAACCCTGCTCAAAGACTCTCACATTACTGTGGACTAAACGGCCAGGGACTCTGCCAAATCTCAGTCTGGCTGACAGACCCTGTTGATCGGGAGCTAATGCCTGGGCTTGCCTGGCTGCTCATTGACATCTAATGGTGATGCATCGCTCTAATATTGTCTAGCTGTTGTAAGACCATTGCTGTAGTGAAATTGAGTTAGTTAGGCCTATACGATATACCCATAGAAATGCCATCAATCCATCAATCAGTATTACCACCTAGAGTTTTTCCTGGTCAGGCCATGTGGTCAGGGAAAACCCCTGGACCTAATCATTTTACCACCCATACAGCTACCTTTCCTACAGCTATGTAACACTACAGCCATGGTAATGGTGCTCTAGCTGTGGTTGTTGCTTTGGTGTTGGCCTAAGGTTGTGTTATGTTTGGTTGTGTTGATGTTTGTATATGGAGGGGAATAGAAGAGAGCAGGAAGGAAGACACAGAGACCTGTCTGCTCAGTATCTGCTGGACAGCAGCGTTTAACCAAGCAGCCGGGGTCCTGTATGTGAATGGTCTTGAGCGAGGAGAAAAGCTGTCTCAGATAGCTGGCTTCCGGACCCATTTATAATGGAGATCTTATCTGTTAATCGCTAGCTGGTTCCCTCTGTTCTGTTCCACCTCACTCTGTCTGTTTAAGAATTCCTGGAGACTCCCTCTCTGGCTCGCGCCAATTTTTCCCCTTTCAAACATTTACTTAATTATCTCTGTTTGCGATAGGGGAACTTTGGCAAAGGCCTTTAAGCGTAATGAATATTGGAAACGTCTGTCTTTCCTGACTGAGAATCGGATGGTAATCTGTGGTAAACTAAGAACTCACAGAGACAAAGTTAACTTCTCTTGCCTTATTGTGTTGATTTTTAATCCGTCCATTCAAAATGTTTATTCACTCCCTGTCTCATATTTACATTTACATTTACGTCATTTAGCAGACGCTCTTATCCAGAGCGACTTACAGTTTAGTGCATACATTATTATTTTTCATACCCCCTGTGGGAATATGAAATACTTTCATTTTAATTTTCTCAGTGTCAGGACTAACACAAGCCTCATTAATGCTGTTTCTGGGGGTGATCCGTTAGGCTAATAGAAGAGAGCAGTCATATGGAAAGGATTAGTTGCTCCAAGTGAGGTTCAGCCTACCCATCCTCTATGCAGTCAGGCACTACTGATAACCCTGTGCATGTTAAGAGAGGGGATTTAGCTACTCTGGGACGCTCTGTCATGGCTGACCTGTTTTAATCAATAACCTCAGAGATACTGACGCTGTCTGAGCTTAGCAGACTGTTCATTAACAGTCCAAAACCTCAATTTCTCATCTCATCTCCCCTGGTTGAACTGGATGGAGGTTTTCCATCTGGAACATCAAGGTAACAAACTATCAACAGTGTTCTTTCTGGTTGTACTGTAGTTGGCAGAGTTCATGAAAGCAATGACAGGCTCCATTGGCCAAATGCAGACGGTAAACAGTGTTGCCCTGAGTTACCATAGAGACTGTTGTTTTCATGTAAAGTGAGGTTTCTCCCTAATGACTTACGAATGTTCTCCGTACACACACCACATAGTGAGCCCCGTACCAGCAGCTAATCTGCATGCCTGACTGAGTGTGCTTGGGCTGTGATTAAGGGGTCTTGTAGCGGGCCTTGTTAATGCCTTGTTTGCAGGAGCGCGAGCCCAGACTGTGGCACGGCACAATTACAGGGGTCCGCTCCCTCCCTCTTTTGGCCCTCTCACTCTCCGCATGGCTGACCTAGCCTCATTCTGTGGCTGCCAGTAAATCGCAGAGTAAGAGACTTAACAGTCAGGGAAAAACCATGTGGCTCCTGGCCATGCAATATTACTGTTTCCTTTATGAACATTGTTTTTGATGACCCCAGTCGCCTCTGTCTTCATTGTTCTGTGGGGAGTGTAAAGCTGATGACTGGATGAAGGGAAGAAAGAGGCAAGCAACACACTATCTACCCTGTGTTCCATGACTGCAGCCAGGATTAGAGACCAAAGGAAACTGTGTTGCTTCCTGACAGGAAGCCCCATGGACTCATGGGTAATGGAGTGAAGTCGGATGGTATATCTCAATAGTCTAACGTGGCTTGCTCTCATCTCCTTTCCATCGCATGCACTGACATTAAACTGGGACAGCAAATTCCTGGTAGGCATCTTGTCATTTTGCTTTCACCTACCTTAGCATTAGTGCAGAGATGAGGAGACATGGAGGGGAAGCCTCTTATATTGTGATGCCCCCATAGACTGACCTGGGAGATTGGTTCTGCCTCCCTAAACCTCTTCTCCTATCCATGCCCCACTATTTCATCTGGACAGGCAGGGGATTTTACCTGCTGTAGGACATAGACAAATCACCCATGTTACCTCTGTTTTCATATCGCTGCTGTCAGTACAGTAGCACCCCACCCACTGTCCCCCACTCTTCTTAATGTGTTGACCTTGTGAAGGGGGCACCCACTGTGGAAGCATCTGCTCCAGTGTGATTCTGTACAACTGCCAACCAGCAAGGGGCTTTCAACATGGATTCATGTAAACATGTCCGATTCTCCCCCCCCCCCCCCCCCCCCCCCCCCATAAAAAAAAAAAACTCCTGTACACCAATTATTGGTTGGAGGGCAGCGCATAAAGGTGCGTGCTGTGTCGGTAGTAACCTTGGTGTTATTGACGCTCTTGTGGTTTGAGCTGTTGGCAGAGAGTTGCCTGTTGTGATTACTGGTTGTCCTTCATGCCTGCCTCTCTGTCCTTGCAGCAGTCGCTTGTCTCCCTGCTGCAGCTTCTCTTCCACACCCCTCTCTCCACATCCCCCTCTGCTTGTGTCCCTTTCACCCACTCCACTGTACAGGGAGACAGCAGCTCGTAGATGGGGTGTGACGCAGGGTTGTCGCTGTGTGCAATCTGCCTCTGTCAACACTTTCTGCAGCACGCCGGCCAGGAACTCCCAGAGAAGAATAGCTCAAATCAAATGTTATTGGTCACTTACACAGTTTCTAGCTCCAACAGTGCAGTAATACCTGGCAATAAAAATAAGAAATAAAACACAATGCAAAATGCACACATAATCCAGAACAATCCCTCCCTCCCTCCCTCCCTCCCATCCCAGCCTACTGTTATTACCAGGGCTTTGTGTGGGGAGGCAGAGCAAAGCAAGGAGGGAGACTGAGGACAAAGACTGGGTGTCGTAGTGTGTTCTTCTGTGTGTCTGTATATATCCTCCTTTCTATGTTAATGTAGATTTTAGTTTGTGCCTCTGTCTGCGTTAATGTGATTTTGTGTGTTTCTGTGTTCTTCTCTGTGTGTGTGTGTGTGTGTGCGTGGCCCCCTATCTGCCCTCATCTAGCAGTTTTAATTATTCTCAGCCTAGGCCCTCGTTAGGCTTGGTCTCTAATGAGGAGCTCCTGAATGCCTATGTTAGAACCTCTGTTTATCTCTCTCTGCTCTTGTCCCGCTCTGCTTGATGAAGTTAGATTTCTCTTTCATTCTGGGGAGACGGTGACCCTCATGTTCCCTCCTGCTCATCATTATTCCTTATACCCTGTACTGATTGTCTTCCTCTAGTATATTGAGTGCCGTATTAGCACGGCTACTTCAGTAATGTCCCTCCTCTGGTTGAAATCTGTGTTACTAATAGAGTAGTGGTGTTCCCATCCGCATATTAGCATGGTGAGCGAGTCTACTTAAAGATGGAATCCGCAGTAGGGGAAACGGCGCCACTGTCTGCCCCACAGCTTCTGTTATTGTTTTTGTTTTGTTGACGAAGTGGATGTGAGGAGCGTCGCCCAACGTGGTCAAAAAAATTGCAGTACACATTCTGCTGCTTCTCGCCAGTGCAATGATGTCTGAGGGGGAAAAACAGTGTTCGTTGTTTGTTTCGCAAACGGACATGGACATTTCACCATTAAGGATCCCACGCTGAATGTAATCACGTCTCTGTTTGATGCCATGACTGATGCCTTTCTCTCTGTGTGTGTGTGTGTCTTCCTCAGGTGACGTGGGCAGAACAGCAGGTGGTGAAGAGTAGGAAGAAGAGGGACATCTACACGGAGCCCTCGGACCCCAAGTTTACCCAGCAGTGGTACCTGGTGAGTAGACCAAGTCTGGTTGACATTTAACAATCTTTATCACTTTATTATCTCTCAATAGGACAAATATGAGGGAAAATGTGTCTCAAATACATAAGGAGAGAAATCAATACCCACTCTCAGCGCTTCATTGCTGTCATAAACAAGCCACAATGGCTTCCTCAGTGTATGGACTGAAATTTCAAAAACAACCTCTCAGACAACCTCAGACGACTGCCCATTGCTGAAGCCACTGTGTAGTCAGGAGACAGACACAGTTCAAACCTTTTCTCAGTTGATCAGTAATCCCTCCCTGTGCTCGGTTGTGTGCCCTGTTCTGTCTGGATGCACAGGGCTTTATAGAGCCAGTCTCTTTATTAAAAGGGAAATGACATAAGAGCCCATACAGTGTCACAGCAGGGCCCAGCGCTCTGTTTGATCTGTCTGCCCATTCTCAATAACTCAGAGTGGATAGTTCCCTGTTGGCTGAGTAAAACATTTTAGTTTACTCTATTCAATAGACTGTATTCATATATGGAGGCCCTTTGTCTGAGGGAGTGGATGCAATAAAGTGTCTTGGTTAATGTAGAATGGACTGCTTAGTGACCATGGTCTTTTAGGAGTCCATTATCAGAACGGCATACACATTTGGGTTTCCAGTCTTAAATTGAATTCATCTATTTATTGTATTCCCCAGACAATGGCACAGTCCCCAAACGAGGCAGTGAATACAAATAAAGGACTGAAATTAAACCAGTCTCAGTTATTGCCTGAATGTATCATCTTAAATGCAAAATGACGCACTTTGACTTTGAGAAGGTTACACAGTCTGATCCAGTGGTCCATCAAAGAAACGGTGAGATAAACAAGTTGTGATTTCTCTTCACTTTGCTCCACCTTTAATTAGTCTCAAATAATGTTCCAGGCAATATAAAATAGTTGATTGAAATTCTCAACAAACAAACATTCCTCGCTTACTCTCCAACACGCTCACACTGGAGCTGAAGCAAATCCAATTTCCCCCATGTCCCCGAGCTGTTGTTGGGGGGAGGTGGGGTGGCGTGGATACTGGCGGCTGACTTCACCAGTGTGACTAGCTACATTTAATTCCCCTCCGGAGTTCACAGCTCTGTCGCACACAGCTCGCTAGCTAACTTTCCAGGCACACTGATTTGACTTAAGCAGTTTACTATCACGCTACAGAGGGAGGCAGGGAACCCGGGGCCCTGCGATGGAGAAGTATGGAGAAGTATAGCTGGTGCTGTTTGCTGTTAGTTGGTTTAGTAAGGGTACTGTGTAGTGAGGTACTAGGAGTAGAGAGTATGCAATGAGATTGTGGTGAGGGTGTAAGGAGTGTAAAAAGGGTGAAGTATTTGGGTTTAGTGGGAGGCTGTAGCAAAAGTGTAATAATATTGTAGTGTTTATAAGGGTATAGTGTGCATGTAACAAGGGCGATGTCAGGCAAAGCAGTGTTCTAGAAGGGGTGCTGCTGTATTAGAGTGTAGTTTGAGCCTAGTCTGAGTCTGAGCCCTGTTCCCCAGGTGGATCTCGGCGGTAGATAGTATCTGTGTATTACCGTCAGTCATTAAGACGAGTCTCTGACTGGTCAGTTTACACTGTGTCTCTATGATAAGGACATGGATAAACTCTGCTGCTACTTCCTCTGCTTATTCATATGTGTAACAGCAGCTCATATCACTGGTCTGTCCCTCATGGATCAAATGGAAAAAGCTCAAAGCACGGTGTGAGATTTCAAAGGCAGTAAAGTTTGTTAATGTGCCAATGTAATGCAGTAAGAATGGTCAATTTTAAAGAGGTATAGGAAAAATACAGAAATACTAAATGTCCAAGACCATTACAAGAAGCTGGAGAATTTTGAGGGTAATTCCCACTTTTGAGTCAGATTTGAGCAGGATTTTCTGAGTGGGATAATAATAATAATAATAATAATAATAATATGCCATTTAGCAGACGCTTTTATCCAAAGCGACTTACAGTCATGTGTGCATACATTTTTACGTATGGGTGGTCCCGGGGATCGAACCCACTACCCTGGCGTTACACAGGGTAGCTTTGGCCATAGTTATCTGACACCGAAGGCCTTGGTATCTGACACTGAAGGGTTTGGATGAGAGGAAAATAGTAGGAAGACATTTTCAGACAAATTACATTCAATTGAGGCAGCATTTTAGAGAAACGGCTGTGTGAGAATTGAAAGGCATCAAACATGGTATTTGACCAAAGGTCAAGTTTGATGTGGAGAGAATACCAAAAGGCCTGTGTAGAAGTCTCTCTGTACCATTACCCTGCTAGCTGGTTGTCCACTAACAGAGACACTCAGGGGGTGGCTCTGATGAGAGATGTATGCAGGGTCTGGTCTGGTCTGTCTGGTCTGGGACTGATGCTCCATGCTGAGTGACGAGTCTCTTTGTCTGCCTAGCACCACAGGATATGGTAAGTCTGTCTGGTGCCACAGGATGCCGTCTGCCTCCCATGGGGATGTTGTCATTTTCTGTTAGGATTGATGTCTAATGCAGTCTGACACATTTCTCCTGGGACACATCAGCCGAACATTCATCTATATATTTCTGTTTGGAGACGATCACGGGATATTTTTTTTATTTCATAGTCTAAAATAATTTGATAATGCAAAGATAAGTTCATTAATTGCTAGGTTTTTATTATCTCACATGTCTTGTAATGGATCTTTAGACTCCATTGACTGGTCTTGGTGTTTTCCCCTCCACAGTACAATGCTAATCATCGTGACCTGAATGCTAAAGGTGCGTGGGAGCTGGGCTACACTGGGAAGGGAGTGGTGGTGTCCATCCTGGATGATGGTATAGAGAAGAACCACCCAGACCTTATATCAAACTATGTGAGTATCACATTACCCCTGGCTTCAAGGCTGGGGTTGCTGCATCTAAATAGTTTAAGATGGCCTCCTTTCCAAGATCCATGTTGATGAGGAGAGGAGGCCATTTTGGACTATTGGTATTCACCCCTAGACTTTTACTCGTACTCCTTTTATCATAGATGAGTGATTCTGATAGTCTCTGTCTGCCTGCCTGTAGGACCCAGACGCCAGCTATGATGTGAACGATGGCGATCCAGACCCTCAGCCACGATACACACAACTCAACGACAACCGGTAAGACCCTGATAAGAAAGACACTGTATCAGTGACGGCTGAATTTGATCTCATCCGTGCCTAACTTGAGTTGTAGTGGTCTAAGGCACTCTCTTTCTCTATCTAGCTGTGCCACTAGAGATCCTGGTTAGAGTCCAGGCTCTGTCGCAGCCGGCCGCGACCGGGAGACCCATGGGCGGCGCACAATTGGTCCAGCGTCGTCCAGGGTAGGGGAGGGTTTGGCAGGCAGGGATGTGGGTTCGTTTCCCACGAGGGGCCAGTATGAATAAATAAATAAATTATAAACGTATGCATTCCCTAAACTGTAAGTCGCTCTGGATAAGAGCGTCTGCTAAATGACTAAAATGTAAATGTAATGGAGTGAGTTATGGACACCGTCACTCTGCCTTGGGTCCAGGTCTGTCAGCTGAGCCAGTCAGGTATTGGGCTGCCCACTGCTGTTAGATCATAGCTTCTCTGACTGAAAAGAGAAAGGGAAATGCACAGATTGAAGTAGTAGACTCTTAGAGGGCCGGAGAACATCTCAATGTGTTTTGGGTCTCCCCACAATCAAGAGCAAGCATGTGATTTAGTCTTAAATCACCCAGCTGCTACCAGGGCATTTCTGTGGCCTAGTTAAGTGGAGTAAATCTCCTGGGATTAAGTGAATTTGTGAAGAAAGCAGCTTTACTGCAGGGGCCTGAGCAGATAGCATTAAGACTTGTTTACTACCGCCCCCGATGTTTTCCCTGCTGCCCTGAATTGATCGAATTAATTTCATCAGCGTTAACGAAATGGGACAAATCTCCTGGCTCTGGAAAGGCCTGCTCCTCTCATTCCGCTCCCCTGCATGCTTACCCTTTCTGACTTTAATTTGGGATTTTCCATAATCTGCTGTTTTCGGGCTGCTAGCCAAATACCCTTTTTTTTATCTTGAGGCTAACCATGATTGGTGATGACAGGCAGAGAGGGTTATAGTTAAGGTCTCCAACTGAGACTGCATGGGTCTGGAGCAGGCACTGTGCACATGGAGGCCAGACTGGTGTAAGGAGAGATGGAGATGGCCTCAAGTAAAACAACAGTGCAAACATTACTTCCTACACTACTGTGTATAGCCATAAGTCTTGAGCCTCCTGCTGTCAAAGAGAGAAAGTGAAACGGCACAGTAAGAGCTAACGCCAATGGAGCTCTGCCACTGACCACGCAAACACACACACACACACACACACACACACACACACACACACACACACACAGAGCATCCGATATTATGATTCCCCCAGCATACACACAGCCAACAGACAGTTGATTCCCCTATCCCACACACACACAGTGCAGTAAATGCCTTTGGACTGAGAATCCTCCTGGCTTGTCCTCTCTTCCCTGCCTAGCTCACCCAAGCGCTTATCTCCAGCCGCCCAGCTCTGCCTTGCTTCCCCGTGGCAGGACTGAGGTGTGTGTGTGTGGTCATTCGTGTCTCTGTGTGTGGTGTGTGTGTGCGTGCACAATGTGTGTGTGTAACTGCATGGGGTTGGTGTAGGCGCGTGTGTAAACACCCTGTGGGCAGGCTGGAGCTCTGTAAGGCTGTGTAAGGGCCTGTTCCCTGCAGAAAGCCCAGCTCTGTTCACCTCCATAAAGCTCCCTTTCTTCCCCTGTGTGAGGAGCGCTCCTCTGCAGCAATGTGGCCATTCAGCCCCGTGTTTGTCCAAGTCAACATGTGATCTGGCTCTGTGGCTCTGCAGCCTTACTGTCTTAGACCAGGATGCTCAGTCTCTCTAGGGGCCTCTGCTGCGAGCTAAAATTGGAATTGAGGGGTTTTTCTTTTTATGTATTGAATGTTTCCCAAAATACCCATCCTCAGCTGGGAGTGGCAGGCTTTACAGCTAGATCTAGCACAGGATAATCTCCACAAGATTTGAACTGAGGTTCTCTTTTTTATTGATTTTGCCAACGGAGGCTTTTCTGTTATTCGAAGCATTTGGTAAAGCAGTGGGAAGTAGACTTGAGGTATTTTTTTTAGATCCTGAAAGAAGCTGATTTTATCACGCAGTGCTGTAACTGCTGTACTATGGCTGATATCATGCTATTAATATATTCATTAAAAAGAGTCAGGGAGTTGGCTAATTTGAATTTGCCACTTTGAATAGTGCATTACATTAAGTTGCCTTGCTGCAAGATACCATCAAGGACAAGAAAGTTAGATGAACTGTACTGTAGTTGTACACACACAGGAATGTAGCTGTATATTGGGTGAAATTGGGGATATTGCTGGTATAGCTTCAATCAATAGCCGTAAGTGTTTGGGCTTCATCATCTGACCACCTTTTCTCAGGCCTCCAGGGTACCAGCGCTCGGTGTCTGGTAGAGTGCAATAGAGGAGGCGTGTGTTTGTGTGTAATCTTTGCTTTCAGTTTCCACTATATTACTGTCACATGTCAGGTTGTGTGCACACAGCTTGAAATGTCTAGTGCATACACATGTTTGTCTGTGCCACGGCTGTAGGGGCCAGGGAAAATAGTTCAATTTATGTTATATAAGTTTGCAGTCTGACAAATGCTGCTATTAGTTAGAGGAGGATAATGCTTGTTCTTCATTACAGCCCATAATTTAAATCACTCTTCCTAATGTGCCTGGTCGGCAGTGTTGGGAGGAAGGCTCTATTTATCAGGAACACTCCACAGCACAACCCATCTCAGATGAGTTACACAAGATGTTTGCTTTGTGTTCCCCCTCTGCCTCTGTTCATAAACACTGGAAGACCTTTTGTCCTGTAGGTCAACTCATTAGTCAGCTGATTAAATAGGAGCGGGGCCGGAGCAGTTTTCCAGATTTACCTCGGGGCGGCGGCCCGGCAGGCAGGCAGCAGTGAGCAGAGAGACTAATGATCAGCTGGGGCCACTGGCCCAGCCTCAGAGAGCACAAATGATTTTCTTCTCAGTAATTAATTCAGGTTAGGAAAAACAGAGCGAGTGAAAGGAGCCAAGCTATCAATAGCCCAATATAGCATCTGAAAGAGAAGAAAGAGCTCTCACACAAAGACAAACTATAGCCCAGGCTCAAATGGCACCCTATTCCCTATGTAGTGCACTGCTTTTGGCATCAGTCAAAAGTAGTGCGCTATGGGGAATAGGGTGTCATTTTAGATTTGAACCAGGACTTCTGTGGACTGGACTGTATTTTACAGCTTCCAATTGCACCTGCCTTAGGAAGTTTCACCATGTTACGCAACAATAATAGGTCTAACTTTATGTATGGCCTGAAAGGACGCAATGGCTGTTGGCACTGTGTTTGCTCTGTTGGAACCGTTCTTTTATGGAGCCTCTAAAGTTCCACCTGTAGTTTTTCCTACATAAAAATATTTGTCTTGTTAATTTGTTTATTCCATTATGTCTCTTTTCTTATAACAGTTGGCTCCGTTTGAAATATTGTGTCTTTATGGAAGTTCCACCTGTGGTTTTCCCCTCATATAAACATGTATTATGCTAATGTGAAGACCTTTTAGGAGGCAGCTGGTTGCCATGGGGATGTGAGCACCAAATTGGCTGTATCTTCCCGAAAGTTCGTCATACTGTAGCATTATAGTTTCAGCACACCAGTTCCACACCAGTATGGGAGCCTTGTTCTATCGAAACTGATAACTATTAAATATGAGTTCCAGCTAAGGAGAAAGCCAAATCGGCATTCTCACAGCACAATAATAATGTTGTTTTAGCTTACCATGGAAATCAGCTTTCCTGTTTTATTTTAATATGCCCTTAGGTTAAGTTAGTCAAAACTTCTGGGAAGTTTGTCTCGTTCCTCTCCTAGTTTATCATTCCAACACCGTCTACAATATCCTATCCTCAGTTTACCTTTATGTATTACTTTCTGGCCAGCCCAGTTGAAAACTGGCTTTGTCAGTGGTGTTGACTAGCGGTGGAGATGGCCGTGTCTCTGCTCCAGTAGGTCTGGTCAGGCTGACTTGCAGCTCCTCAGGGACCAGCCTCATTTCCTGCTCTACTGCAGCCCAGACAAAGGAAGGATGGAGTTGCCCCTTCACACTGATCTTAGGTTAGTTTTTGAGTTTTCCCCCTACGGGTGAGGTTTTGGGCATGGTAAGCTGATCCTAGATCCGTGCCTAATGGTAAATTCTGCCAGGAGGAACGGCCAGGTAGCGGTCTGACGGAGATGGATTATTTGACCTAATGTAGTTTTCAATTAAAGCAAGGACAAAGACAATTGACCCAATGTCATTACATAAAAGTAGAATTAGCCCTTGGACTAATTCAATGTCAGTTTTGAGTTCTAGCCTAGGATTGGGGGAGCGGATCCAAGATTTGTGCCCGTTTTCCACCTACAGTAGAGCAATTACTCAGTTAGTCTAATGTTTCAAAGTGACTTTGGTGAGGTATTACCCTATGGGTTTACCGTAGTGCCTGGCACTGCCTGCCCGCTTTCAGGTGAGTCAGTGTTTAAGACTCTTCGAGTAGGTGTTTCCTCCACACAGTGATGTGACGCAAGTAGGGCTTGTCTGTTCTCGAAATGGATGCTAATCTAATGGTTAGCCTTGGGGTAGCTGTGTGTAAGTCTGACTGAGTCTTCTCTCCAGACATGTGTGTCTGTAATCAGATAATGGCTGTTCTGTTCAACTCATTGACATGGCTTTTTGTTGCTGTTATCCTCCTAGATAAATATCACTATTGTGTAGAGACTGCAGAGCATTGTTACACAATTAGCCAAAGATTCAGAGGATATTATTAAGGCTGTGGCTGCGAATACAGAGTTTTCGCTCCCGCCCCCGCCCCGCCCCTCTTGAAAACCTACAGATCTGGATCATGTTCTGCACATGTGCATAAAATAAATTCTATGTTGCTGCTGCTCACACGCCACCTCCCTTCACATTCCTCTCTTTACTCACCCTCTTCTGAACCATGATGATAGCCTATGTCTCTGCCTCATAGTTCTGAACAGCTGAAATAAAACCCCTGCGGTGATTTGAACGAACATTCAAGGCCATTATGAAGGCTACAAACTTCTATGTCTGTTGTAACATATATTACAGTTGCACAAGCAGGACACAGTCCCTACACATTGCATTGGAGCAAAAACAATTAGCATTTTGTGTGATGATGTAGGCTAATCTTTGTAGTTGCTGCCATATCGTAGCCATTAGCCAGAATTTCTAAAAAAAGAACACTACTACTTTGACTGCCTGTCTGCCTCCTGCTTATCCGATGTTTGCTATGATGACGAAACAAGAACAGTAAGAACATTAAAATCGCCAATTAGACTGCGTGTTTGTGTCTTGCTTGTGTGTGATATGCTGCCTAAATGGCTGCATGTAACTCCCTACTTGAGTTTTGCATTGGGGCAAAAAGCAATCTGCAAGTTTGTACGAACATGTTGATCATTTATTTTGTGTACAATGCAAATAGCTGCATGTAGTCTAACTCCCCTACTGAAAAAAGAACATGAAATTGCACTTATGCTTAATAACCTACTGAGGCATGGAATGCAATAGTTGGAACATGTCCTTTGTGTACAACATGAAGTTTATAGGCTACACCAGACAAAGGCGTTCATCGCTGATCAAGGAGATTTAAGTGGCAGTAGAGCTCTGAGCAGCAGCTACGAAGGCAGCGGAGTGGGCAGCAGCTCCGTTTGTAAAAAAAAATCCAGCACATGCGCAAAAATCTTTAGCCACAGCAAATCGGGTTTCCAGAAAATCCGGAACCGCAGCCACACATTTTTAACCTCAAATATGAGACCATCTCGTGTGTGTGTGTGTGTACGCGTGCACGTGTGTGTGTGTGTGTGAGACTCCGACAGAGATTATAAACATTGTTATTCAGCATGCCTGTAACAGATGGTCCAGGGATTGGATCAGAGCTGATCTCATTACGAACAGTAACCATTGAATAAAACTGAAGGGATAACCATAATCTTTGTGTTGAACGTGAGTGTCAGTGTATTCTTTCATGAAATATAAGATGGAGGCCGACCTACTCACATGAATCAGTGTCTGAGCCCAGGCAGGTATATTTAGTTCATCTACATTATATAGCATTGATGGTTGTTTTATGGTAGGCGTTTAACTGCACACTTTACAGCAGTAATATAAAGTAGAGTTTAACTTTCTGTCCTCTGGTCTGTGACTGATGTTAAGTGAGTCTGCCAGTGTGTCAGATCAGTCCAGGCTGTGTGTCAGATCAGTCCATGCTGTGTTTCAGATCAGTCCAGGCTGTGTGTCAGATCAGTCCAGGCTGTGTGTCAGATCAGTCCATGCTGTGTGTCAGATCAGTCCAGGCTGTGTGTCAGATCAGTCCAGGCTGTGTGTCAGATCAGTCCAGGCTGTGTGTCAGATCAGTCCAGGCTGTGTGTCAGTGAGACGTGTCAGGGGGATATTGAGGCTCTGCGATGTTCATTTATCTCACTGTGACTTGGTGATGAAAGATGGCGAGATGCCCTCATTTACATTTACATTTTAGTCATTTAGCAGACGCTCTTATCCAGAGCGACTTCTCCTCCCCTGTGTGAGTGAGAGACGTCATTTTGTTCTGCCAGAGTGGAGCGCAGTGTGTTTTGATAGGCCAATTCATCTGAGCCCCCTCGTATAGCCTACACCAGAGCTCTGCTCAGTAACAACCTCTGGAATCACACAATAAGGTTGGGTTCAATCCCATGTCAATGCCAGGCTGAGGCAATGCAGGAAATCGATTAATTGAAATTCAATTTGGCGGCATGTAGCCTAGTGGTTATGAGCATTGGGCCAGTAACTGAAAGGTCGCTGGTTCGAATCCCTGAGGCGACTAGGTGAAAACTCTGTCAATGTGCCCTTGAGCAAGGCACTTAACCCTATTTGCTCCTGTAAGTCGCTCTGGATAAGAGCGTCTACTAAATGACTAAAATGTAAAATGTAAACCGAACATTGTCATAGAAAATCTTGAGAATGTTCTGTTTGTTTGTGTGCTTCCATTGGATCAGGAAATGAGTTGGAAGGGACCTTGACTCTGGCCAGCTGGTTGGACCCCTAGTGGTTATTAGGCTGGAAGCCTGGAACATAGTATAACAGCGTTCCACTTCCCTTCAGAGTTACAGATATACACTGAGTATACGAAACATTAGCAACACCTTCCTAAAGTCAAGACAATGATCCAAAACACACAATCAAATTAGAAGTTTTGGAATGGCCTAGTCAAAGTACAGACCTAATCCCAATTGAGATGTTGTGGCAGGACTTGAAACGAGCAGTTCATGCTTGAAAACCCAAAAATGTTGCTGAGTTAAAGTAGTTCTGCATGCAAGAGTGTGCCAAAATTCCTCTACAGCGATGTGAGAGACTGATCAACAACTACAGGAAGCATTTGGTTGCAGTCGTTGCAGCTAAAGGTGGCACAACCAGTTACTGAGTGTAAGGGCGCAATTACGTCGGGGCATGGACTCTACAAGGTATCGAAAGCTTTCCACAGGGATGCTGGCTTGGCCTATGTTGACTCCAAAGCTTCCCACAGTTGTGTCAAGTTGGCTGGATGTCTTTTGGGTGGTGGACTAATCTTCATACACATGGGAAACTGTTGAGCGTGAAAAACCCAGCAGCGTTGCAGTTCTTGACACAAACCAGTGTGCCTGGCACCTACTACCATACCCTGTTCAAAGGCACTTAAATATTTTGTCTTGCCCATTCACCCTCTGAATGGCACACATACACAATCCATGTCTCAATTGTCTCATGGCTTAAAAATCATTCTTTAACCTGTCTCCTCCACTTAATCTACACGGATTGAAGTGTCTCACTGACACAAGTTACATCATTAAGGCATCCTAGCTTTCAAATGAATTCACCTGGTCAGTCTGTCAGTGTACATTCCTCCGTTAAAGAAGACTTCACAAGCCAATTCTTCAGCAGATTTCTTCAGCAGTTCCAGCACCTCCAAAAGCGCACTTTCATCCTTGACCCCCAGATTAGACCAGACTCAATGGCCGCGGCCTGTTTGCTTTGTTCCCTCTCCATTGGAGCAGCAACCCACAGTCTGTAAAGGCCCACTCACTCGGAGGATATGATTGACTGGGCTGCTGACCCGACCATTTATGTCCTCCACATTCTCTGAATGCGGAGGCCAGATAAGCACATTGTGTGGCTCTGAGATGGACTGCTGCTGTGCTGCGTTGCTGGCCAGTCGACTCGCCACCATTGTGTGATTCCTGACCCTGGGATGTCTTGCAACACGAGAGACGCCAAATGGTCTCTCTTGGATCATTTTCAACCTTTTGAGAAATGTTCATACACCTTTTGGTGGTGCAAATGAATAAAAATGCACTTGCCTCATGGAAAGAACATTTTGCATCAAAAGGATCGCACATCTTAGATTCTGGAAGATGTTCAGATTGGGATATTTTCAGTGTCCTTTGATTTTTACCCTAGCAACATCACATGCCAAAAGAACGTGTCAGATACTGTAGATCTATAGTACTGGTTTATTGTGTCTCCCGAGTGGCGCAGTGGTCTAAGGCACTGCATGTCAGTGCTAGCTGTGCCACTAGAGATCCTGGTTCGAATCCATGCTCTGTTGTAGCCGGCCGCTACCGGGAGACCCATGGGGCGGCGCGCAATTGGCCCAGCGTCGTCCAGGGTAGGGGAGGGAATGGCCGTCAGGGATGTAGCTCAGTTGATAGAGAATGGCGTTTGCAACGCCAGGGTTGTGGGTTTGATTCCCACAGGGGGTATGAAAAAATTAATAATGTATGCACTAACTGTAAGTCGCTCTGGATAAGAGCGTCTGCTAAATGACTAAAATGTAAATGTAAATGTAAATCTAGGTGGATATGTATTTGTCAGAGGCAGATATGACTGGGAACTCAGAAGACAGACGGGTGTTGTTATGAGCTTGGGCTTGCCCTACATCCTTTCACAGACACCTGAGCTGTGCCATATCATCTGCTGCATCGCTGGCCCGCATTCCTACCGCTACAAAGCGATGGATCACCTACAAACACTGCCTGGACAGGGACTAACATACCTGCCCTGGTATGAAAGTGGAGATTAAGTGAATTGCCGATCTTCCATTGTCAAATTCACACTGATAGCGGTATACTAGCTGCCAGCCTACGTGTGTGGCTGTGTTTCAGTCTTTTAGATGTGTTCTTCGCCTCGATCTGGTCTTCTTTGAATTACCTCTACACATTCTACCCAGCACCAGTCAAGCATGTGGTTAAAATGCCCTCTGGTCCTGCAGTTAATCCAGGTCCCATGACACTTGTTAGTGTGACACTGAGCACTCAGGGGTAACTCTGACATTAACCTTTGACCCGCAGCTCATAGCCGTGTCTAAAGAGATCTCAGGCAGATTGGTTGATCCACTGCCACAGTGCAGCGCTCTCTGACCCTCTTGTTTAACGAGGCCTGGTCTCCGCCCTGTGGGTTTAATGAAGGGAATACATTAGCCTAGCCTAACGCCCATCAGTCAGGCCTGGATAAATGAGGTTAAAGTGTTGCGGAGGTTGTTTGAGTGCAGCTGACCCCGAGATCAAAGAGCTGTTTGTCTGCCAGAATTAAATGGCAGTTACAAGACGTCCCACTATAAGACAGGGACTGGAGGCATTAAGTCTCTTTCATATTCTTTAATTGCTCATCGAGGGCCATGGCTAACAGTTTGCATATGCTGCTGCTTTCATAGAGCTATGGTGGCTCAGTCTCAGGTCGCAGTTGTAAATGAGAACTTGTTCTCAACTGGCTTACCTGGTTAAATAAAGGTGAAATAAAATTTTAAAAAAACATGCTGAGACCACATGCAAGTTATCAATGGAGGATGTCAGTCTCTCTCAGCCAACTGGGGTATTTCCCCTGGGCTATGATAGGACACCATAGTACTGGTTTATTTACTCTGCCTGAATGGGAGCCTGCTGGCTGGGCTGCGTTCCTGGGCAGTGGAGCTGCTCTCTGCTGATCTGGTGTATCCTAACCCTGGCATTATCCGCACCCACTGAGTGTCCTGCGATCCGCTGGGGAGCCGGGGGTTTGGAGGACGTTTAGAGTCCGTGCCCATCCGGTGGAGCAGAGGAATTAACCTGACTGGAATGTGGTGGTCCGCATTCTCCACAGATCCCCTGCAGCGCTGAGAGGGAGAGATCAAACCGGAGAGGCACAGACCCCATGAAAAGCTATTTTGTGGAAATGGCAAGTCTAATTCGTTTCCCCCACCTTAAGATGGTAGCATGTCAGCTCATTTTGCCTGTCCTCGCTGCCGGCAGGCCCCGCGGCCCCAGACTCAAGGTCTGCTGGAAGGAAACAGTCTAATGTTTCGTGACCCACACTCGCTCACTGACTGACTGACTGACTGACTGTTTTCCTCTGGGCTACAGCAAAGTCGGAACAGCTGAGAGGCAGCCAGAGCCAAGGACATGTCTACATGAGTTTGTTTTTTGTCGATGGCCATCTTAGACCACAGTATCGCAGGGAGCGCATTCCTACATAACCTCCTGTATCTGTTCATTTACTCTCTCTAAGAGCTCCATTTATAGATAATGCACACTGCCTGGAGACAATGATGTAGTTTGTAGCTAATGTAAACTGTGTTTATATGGGTAAAACACATCAAGATGAGGACTTCAATTCTCTCTTTCTCTCCCCCTCGTTCTCTCTCCCCCTCGTTCTCTCTCGTTCTCTGTTTTTCTCTCTCGCTCTTTCTTTCTATCTGTCTCTCTCTCGCTCTCCCTCCCTCCCTCTCTCCCCCTCTTTCTCCCTCCAGGCATGGGACTCGTTGTGCAGGAGAGGTGGCAGCGATGGCCAACAATGGGATCTGTGGAGTCGGGGTGGCCTACAACGCCAGGATTGGAGGTACAGTACCATAGAACAGAGGGTGATTGATTGTCATCTCTCTCTGTTTCTCCTCCATTTTATCTTTCAATTCTTCACGTTTTCTGACTGCTAAAACAGCTGAAATACCCATGGGTGCTGCCTCCGTACTATTCTGAGCTCAGTTTGAGCGGGAGTTGCTCAAGGGTAACTCTTCCTCCTCCTCCACTTTTGGCCCAGTGATGACAGTGATGCTCTATGAACATTAGTTATGGGGTGTGTTTGTGTGTGTGTTTGTGAGAGTGAGAATCTCAGTGTGCAGCGTGGCTCCTCTGAGCCCATGCCTCAGTGTAAGCGTGTGTAATCCCTTTAATTAGAGCCATCTCTTTTATCCAGTCAATTCATGCTCTCATCTCATTAACCCTCTGCTTGTTTTATCTCTCCATGCCGCTGCATGTTTCCAGCTGTCACAGCCGGCTAAATCCAACCCATAGTTTTAGTCCTTATTGGTCACAACATCCAATATCTGTCTGCCGCCGCTTCTCTACTGTCAGGAGTAGTACTGTCTCATTTAAACCATGAACACACATAGAAGTCTTAGTGCTGAAGTAGTAGTGCTGAAGTAGGAGTGCTGAAGTAGGAGTGCTGAAGTAGGAGTGCTGAAGTAGGAGTGCTGAAGTAGGAGTGCTGAAGTAGGAGTGCTGAAGTAGGAGTGCTGAAGAGGCTGAATGCAGGAGGTTTAACAACAGTGCATGCCTCCTGCGTTCAGCCTCTTCAGCACTACTACTTCCTTTATAAAGGTAGACTCTACACTGGGCAGTGATTAAACCGTGTCTGCCTTGGAACCTGCGTATTAATGAGATGGTTAATGAGCAGCAGTCTCTGCTCACCTTCCCCATTCAGAGGATAGAAACTTTCTGACCAACCATAGTCCTTCCAAGACTGTAGCAAGGGTGCTCTGTCAGGAGTAAAGGAGAGTGAAGCAGAGGAGTGTGTGTGTGTGTGTGTGTGTGTGTGTGTGTGTGTGTGTGTGTGTGTGTGTGTGTGTGTGTGTGTGTGTGTGTGTGTGTGTGTGTGTGTGTGTGTGTGTGTGTGTGTGTGTGTGTGTGTGCGTGTGCGTGTGCGTGTGCGTGTGCGTGTGCGTGTGCGTGTGCGTGTGCGTGTGCGTGCGACCTACCTACCCGCAGGCTTGGCCCAGTCCGGCAGCTGTCTGTTAATAAGTGAGTAGAAATACTCACTTCTATAAATAAATATTTAATTTCTAGAAAGGCCATACTGTGGAGGGCCTATTGCACTGCCCCTCCACCAGCTCTCATACCATACACACACACAACTATGTCTTACTATACTTGTGAGGGCTTTTTGTGGACCAACAATTGATTCCCATTCAAAATCCTATTTTACCTCTAAACCTAAACCTAACCCTAAACCTAACACCTAAGTCTAAAATACATTTTTTTACAAGTGAGGACCAGCAAAATGTCCTCACTTCTCTGAATTGATCTCTATTGGTTTATTATTTAGGTATAGTAAAACGTATACACACACACACACACACACACACACACATATATACATAAACATACACACACACAGAGAGAGATGAATCTAATATCCTATCACTATATGGCAGTGACTACCAATGAAAGGCAGGTCTTTGTCATCCTACCACTATTCCAGAGCACAAACCTTCCTGTAAGCTCAAGCTTTGGCCTTAAGATTTAGAAAGCTGTATTGGCTTCAACCCACCTATATAAGAATCCCTGTGTGTTGGTGGAGGTAAGGGGTAGCAGGGATGGGCGCAGCGCTCCCCAGATAATGGGCTATCTCCTCCTATAAAACCATTTGCTCGTTTCGTTCTGAGCTCTACGGGAACCCTGAGTCGGTGCTCTTTGGAGAACTTCAAAGGGCCGAACTTTGTTTGTTTACTTTAACCGGTATGAGGGCAGTATGGAGTAATTTGACTCTCCATGCATCAAAGCAGCCAACGCATTTGTTTTGAAGATGTCTGCCTTAGATTTCTCAGCTTTCTGTCTGTGCTGGTCTGGGATGGGGGTGAGGAGAGAAAGAGGATGAGGAGGCTCCGAAAACTGACCTGGAGGCTGGCGCTACAAAACTTTCTAAATTGAATTCAGAGTTGATGGCTTTAATATACAAAAAGCGCTGGCATATCCCAATTCAAGTGTCCCTCTTTGCACAGGATTTGTGCAAAGAAAAGTCCACCCGGATTCAAACTTTAAATCTGTTTTCTGGGGAGGGAAACAGAATGTTCTCATTTATCACCTGTAAACAATCCTTAAGTATCAGGAGAGCTTCTTCAGATCTAAGGCTTAATTATCACCAACTCTGCTGCTGACTGTTTGTTTTTCTGTGGAACACTTTTCCTACTAGAGGCTTTGGTATTTGAGTTTAACCTCACCTCAAAGAAAAGGAGTAGATGGTTATTAAATAAATGTGTACAAATTTGTACGTGTGTGTGTAGGAGTGCGTATGCTGGACGGCGAGGTGACAGACGTGGTGGAGGCCCAGTCTCTCAGTCTGAACCCACAGCACATCCACATCTACAGTGCCAGCTGGGGCCCTGAGGATGATGGGAAGACGGTGGATGGACCTGCCAAGCTAGCCAAGGAAGCCTTTCTGCGCGGCGTGACCGAGGTTTGTCTATAAATATCTGTGTGTTCTGGGCCTCAGTTGTGTGCCGTGTTGCCCCCATTTCAATGCCTCCCTCATGCATCAATAGTTTGTGTGCGACTTCCTCTACACACAGGCAGTAATTATGAATTGAACTATTCAACCATTGAAGGACAAAGGTGGCTTGAACAACGCAAGCACACTTTATGACCCTGACGATTATGAATGGGGGAATTTGATTTAGTCGCTGTGGAAATATCGGGCTTTCTAAACACTCTAAGGATAAACAATAAAGGCCTGAACAAATACTATAGGAAAAAGAATCCTCAATACAAAGCACCAAAAAGATTGTACATTCATAATAATAATTTCCCTTCACATAACTACAGTACCACAATTGTAGAAGTTATTTCAGAATCTGAGTGGGAGCTATTGAGAGGGGTAATGCTGACATCTGGGTGATATTTGTGTTATGAGAATATCTCATTAAAAAGCCATTGAGCTCAGGTCACGTGCAGATTTTCTTCTGCATGTGAAATGCTAACAGATGTAAATAGTTAATGGGGCTTTAATGTTAGTGTGGCAGGATTCAGAGAGAACGAAGTCTTAGTTCCAGCTCCTCTGTCTCGCATGGACTTCCGGGCACAGCAGAGCGTTGGCATACTGCCAACCCTGAGACAGTGACATACTGCCAGCCCTGAGACATTACCGCTCACTGTGGACCACTCACTGTGGTGTGTGTGTGTGAGAGAAAGAGCGTGTGTGTGTGAGAGAGAAAAGAGTGTGTGTGTGTGAGAGAGAAAGAGCGTGTGTGTGTGAGAGAGAAAGAGCGTGTGTGTGTGAGAGGGAGAGCGTGTGTGTGAGAGAGCGTGTGTGTGTGTGTGTGTGTGTGTGTGAGAGAGAGAGTGTGTGTGTGTGTGAGAGAGTGTGTGTGTGTGTGTGTGTGTGAGAGAGTGTGTGTGTGTGTGTGTGAGAGAGCGTGTGTGTGTGTGAGAGAGCGTGTGTGTGTGAGTGATTGAGGTGAGTGAGTGAGTGAGCGTAAGCGGTGCAATGCTAATTAGGCATTTTGATAACTACTTAAAGAGCAGGATGGGGAACTGACCTGGTCTTTAGTGTCAATATGAAACAGTAGCTGCTTTGCTGAAGGCTGTCTTTAATGGGCTTCTTACTGTATACAGCCTCCACCAAACAAACATGTGATTACCAACGCTTTCAGGCCATACTATATTCTCTATTCAATTCAATCTTATAGCTACTGTAGGCTGTGGGGTATTTGAATTCTTTATATCCAGTATGAAATTCCTGAGTATAGTAAGCACTCTAGTTCTAGTTCCTCCTATAGAGCCCAGCCAGTGTAGTGAGTGCCTGAGAGGGCAGTGTAGACTGTTAACCCAGTCTGGATGTCGTAACCATGATTGGTATGTAATTACTCATGTTCCTGATATCAGCTTTTGTTCAATCATAGTCTTTGTATGTGTGGGAGTCCAGGGAGTGTGGCAGGTGTGTACAGTGCATGACTGAGTGGAGGGAACAGTAAGCATGCAGACTGCAGACGTATTGGGGCCATATGCCAGGCTCTCTGTAGTGTACACATGGGAGCCTGCATCCATCTGATCCCAGCTCTAAGGGTAAGGGGGTGTGAGCGAGCCAGTCATAAAGCATAGAGCCAAGCCACAGAGAGCCAGGGCCAACGGGCCATTCAGACAAAGAACCATCAGACCTTATTGGGCAAACCGCATCAGAGGGCCGTTACTGGTGCCCTGTCTGCCTCCCTTTATTACAGGCCTGTCAAATAAAAAGCATATGGGCATGTAAACACATACTATTCTATAGGGAGCCATTGCATCATCAGTAGCTCCAGTCTCTGTCGGTTACACTGTTCTGGATGGTTGCGTGTGATGATCAATGGGGAGAGGTTGCACCACCCAGCACAGTAGAGCATTTTGTGGGACCGTGATATTTATTCATTGTGAATGCTGAATAGCGCAGATGATTTATTGCTCCAGGTTTGTTGACGTACAGTCCCTGTTGTCTTGTATTGCTGCCGTGGTACATTAAAGCTCTTTGGATTCAAAGCGTCTGAGTGATCACACGGTCCTGTGCTGTCTGGATGAGCTGTGGCAGGCCTTTCAGAGATGGACCCTGTAATGAGTTGTGCTGTAGTATCAATGGGAATCTCATTTAGATTGAAGGACACTCGGTGATCCCCTCTTTCATTAGCTGTGCCATACCAAGATACACATGCATCTGGTCATGTACGTCTGAAAGGCCTGTCTAGAAGCCTTGTGGTTGTCTAGGTTTGTTATTGACTGTTCTGTCTGTCTGACTGTCTCCCTCTCCCTCCTCTAGGGTCGTGGGGGCCTGGGCTCCATCTTTGTGTGGGCATCAGGGAACGGCGGACGTGAAAAGGACAGCTGTAACTGTGACGGCTACACCAACAGCATCTACACCCTGTCCATCAGCAGCTCCACCCAGAACGGCAACGTGCCCTGGTACAGCGAGGCCTGCTCCTCCACCCTCGCTACAACCTACAGCTCTGGCAACCTCAATGAGAAACAGATAGTGAGTTCAGTAGACACACACACACACACTTACAGTGGCAAATGGAGTGGGAAACGGATTGTGATTAATAAACATACTGAATGTACACGCACTCACTCCCATTGTGAGAGCCATGAGGAGAATGGGTAGAATTCATCTGTACAGTCTGAAAATGGGCATGTCAGAAAGCAGAACATTAAACTGAGTGTTGGTGTGCATGCAGGGTGGAAGAGTGTGTGAGTAGGGGCTCCTGTGTCTTGTGCTCTGTGGTTCCAGGGCATCAGTGGTTATATGTTGCTAACTGCAATGTGAGATCACACAGCTTCCACTAAGCTTTGAAGAGGAGGAAGTCTATTTTACAGCATATTAGTCAGGGGAATGGTGTGTGTGCTTCAGTGAGATGTATGGATGGAAACGTTTGATGTATAGCCAGGGAGTTAATGTATAGAAGCAGGTTGACTTGGCTCCTGGGAGCCATAGAGTATCTCAGATGGTTGAATCCGGAGCCAAAGCACTAGTCCAGACTCTCTAGCTGTACTCTAGAGGTTTGAGCATTTCTGGATGTCCTAGTTAGCCTGTATCCTGTTGCACTTCTTTGTCAGTTTTCCTAATGGTTTTACTGCTCCTCCTTCCAGTCAGATAGACTGTAAGCCAGATGCTTACTGGACTGTTTGCTGCTTCAAGGCAGGTTGTGTGTGTGTTCACTCTGGAGGAATGACTGAGTCAGTTCTCACTGGCCTGCCTCAGACAGCCAGAGCCTGCAGTCTTCTCACATTGAGCAGTGACACTCTCTCTTTCCCGCTTTCCTTATTTTTTCTCTCTTCATAAACTCTCGCTCTTTGCTCTCTTTCCAACCCGCCCTCTTGAGGCCCATTTTGAATTAATAAAACGTTGAAATCCCATCTCCCTGTCTCGTCCTTCCACAGACATGTCTCTCTCACTCACACTCACACACACAGACACATGGACACACACACACACAGACACATGGACACACACACACACACAGACACATGGACACACACACACATGGACACACACACACACAGACACATGGACACACACACACACAGACACACGGACACACACACACACAGGAGGGAGATGGAGGAAGGAGAGCCTCTCACTAGGAGAGATTACAGTACTGTACTGTGTAATGGATGTTCATCCCAACCACTTGCCATGAGGCATGCTGTGCACACTCATGATTAATGAATTGGTGTGAGTGTATGTTTCCACATTTATGATTAATCATGTTAAGCATGTGTTGATACGTAAACATCTATCAAAGTAGATGGGGCTGAGGAGAATATCTGACTTTTATAGTGTATAACTTACACTCCTACTGATTGCTCCAATAAAATGTTATTTATCTGCCCATATATTAGGTGTAAACATTTCGGCCCGGAATGGGTGTTCAGCTGAGCACCGTATCTGACTATGGAAAAGATTGACTGACTCTAACTCTCTTCCTGTTCCTGTCAGGTGACCACGGACCTCAGACAGAAGTGTACTGACACCCACACGGGCACCTCTGCCTCGGCTCCACTGGCTGCTGGGATCATTGCCCTCGCACTGGAAGCCAAGTGAGTGACACATGTCTGTCTGTCTCTTCCTTTGGTTGTCTCTGTTTGTCTCAATGTCTCCTTGCTTCTTCCTCTTTTTCTCTCTCTCTCTGATGTTTCTCTGTCTGTTTCTCTCCCTCACCCTCCTTTGTGGGTTTCTTTGTCTGTTCACAAATATTTTCAGTCTGAGCACACACACAGAGATGTCTCAGAAGTACGACAAACTCTCGGGGGAAACGCAATTGTCTTGTAATAATGCATTGTGGACCAGAATAGATTATTCAGTTATCTCCTATCATTCTGCTATGAACGTGCCATCAGCTCAGTACTGTAGTCTGGTTGGGGAACGGGGCACGTGTGACCAGTAAAAACCTCTGTAGTTCCCTGTCCATTAAAAGTGTCTGACTGTACTGCAGGGCTTTATGACTTTCCCTTCAGTCAAAGCTGACCTTCCAGTAAAAGACTGAGCTGATGAGGTTTAAACTCACTGTGTTGCTGGGGTACTGTAGACTATTTGACTGTTTTACTGTAGGCTTTTACTGTTGCTCTGCTGGGTGGAACGGCAGTAACACAGGGTTTTATACGGAGAACAGAGGAGAGTGTGTGAGAGCAGGGAACAGAGGAGAGTGTGGGAGAGCAGGGAACAGAGGAGAGTGTGGGAGAGCAGGGAACAGAGGAGAGAGAGTGAGAGTGAGGATGTGACTGACAGGGATCTCTCTGGTTTCTTTATCTTTTCAATGCGGCAACATTAAGCCTGATGTTCCAACTCTTCTAGCGCACTTGGGCAGCTAATGCCATTTCCTTTGCAATCAGTCACTATGCATTGCGGTACAGTAGGGTATGATGTTGCTTGTTGTACTGTCTTCATAATCAAGTTAAGTGTATTGCAGATCTGGAATCTTCTATATTGATGAAAGGTATGGTTGTTGTTGTTTGTGTGTGCAGTAAAAACCTGACATGGAGGGACATGCAGCACTTGGTCGTGAGGACCTCTCATCCCGCCCACCTCCTCACCAACGACTGGAATACCAATGGGGTCGGACGAAAAGGTACAGCGAAGGGTCCCATTAGCTGAGCTCGGCTGACCATCATCGCTCCCCGTGCCCTGCCAGTTGCACAATGGAGACTGATCTATATTGTATTTACATCAATTGATTTAAAGTTGCCTACATTAAGCAATTACAGAAAGCCGTGGCTCCAAAGTTCAGGGAGAGGTTTTACTGGGCACACAGCAGGGTACATGCAATAATCTAATAGTGAAGAGGCCCTTATTAAGTTGGAACTGGAATCGTGATGAAGGAGCCTTTCAGCAGTCTGATATCAATTGATCTCTCTCTCTCTCTCTCTCTCTCTCTCTCTCTCTCTCTCTCTCTCTCTCTCAGTGAGCCACTCATATGGGTATGGTCTGCTTGATGCCAGTGCGATCGTGGCTCTGGCTGAGAACTGGACCAACGTCGGGCCCCAGAAGAAATGTGTGCTGTCCATGGTGGCAGAGCCCAGGTGAGCTGCACACACACACGACAGCTCTACCAACTCTACCTGTAATACCACTCACTGTTTGGCTGGCAGGAGCATCAGTACTAGCTTGCTAGGGATTACATTGGTTTTTGGTTTAATACAGTTAACCCACCCGGTGATTAAAACATAATAAACCTCTGTGATTCTTATTAGAATAGGATGCTTCAGATTGTGAGAGTCTGTCTCCCCCCCTGGGTGGTGTCGGCTGTGGAGGTGATGAGAGCTGCCGTGTGTGGGATGGTTTGTGATGGGCCGTAGGTGTGAGAGGTGCTCATGTGTGACCAAGCTGTCATACCCCAGTGTGACTGCACATCATGTTTCCATTCTGAGCATGGCACAGGGGGCCCATTGAGATGCTCTGCTGGGTTCTGATGTGTGTGTATGGTAGGGTGATGAGCTTCTGAGCCTGGGGGAACATGTTTAAGGGAAATAATCACTTTACAGATGAGTCTCTCTCTGCTTCCATGTTCTCCACGCTTCCCTGGCTGTCTCTAAACCTCTGTCAATCTTTTACTCTTTCACTCTCTCGCTCCATCTTTCTGCTCCTTTGCTCTTGCTCTCTCTCTCATTCTCTTTCCCTCTTTCTTGTGCTCCCTGTGTATCTCTTCCTGTCTCTCTCTCTCTGTATTCATCTCACACTTTCTCTATCTCTGTATGCCTTACTCTTTCTCTCTCATGTCTTTAACCTTGCCTCTGCTACATACAGTAGCTGACAGGATCCCAGCCCTGTGTTGTATTCTCTCTGTACTGGTCCATAGATCACAGCCGACCGCTGGAGCCTGTGTTAAAGGTGTTGTTAGTGGCATGGTGTTTGTGCAGTGTGCATTGTACAGAACAAGAGGTGTTGCTTCTGAGTGATAACTGCTGGCTTGGTGGGGATTTGTTTCCCCTTCACTCTCTCTGACTGCTGCGGATTGGATTCTAACGCCACACGTTTTAAGGGATTTAATTAGGAGGAAGCGGTGTGTTTTTACACCCAGTTCACCGATTACAGCCCGTATTTTCTATCAGCTGGGCACCGCAGCTTTTGTAAAGCCTCATGCCCTCCTCTCCCTCCCCAGCCCTCCTCTCCTCTGGGTTCAGTTGTTGTGGATGTGTGTAAGCTGCTAAGCGGATTGGAGGAGTAGAGGGAGCCTGGTACTTTTCTCCTGTAGAGGACAGGGCTGCTGCAGGACCTGAGCTGCTAATCTTGTTTCAAGGCCGCAAACCCTGTGCCCTCAGCAGGCTCTCTCTCACACACTAGGCTCTCTCTCACACACTAGGCTCACTCTCACACACTAGTCCAGAGCGACAGTCACACACTCATGCAGCATCGCTCACACACTAGTCCAGAGCGACAGTCCCACTCTCAAGCAGCATCACTCACACACTCAGAGAACCATTGTAGTTTTGCACACAAGAGTTGCTGTCACTCCCAGCTGAGGTATCTTTCTCACACACACCAGAAGCCACCAACATGAAAACACAAGCCACTTCAAGGCTGTTTTGATCTTCAATCACTATGCTGTCTTTGTGTAAATGTATGTATTTGGTCATATATGCTGATGTGCTGTTTAATTGTGTGTCAGGAACATTGGGAGCCACCTGCTGATCACCAAGACAGTGGACGGCTGCGTTGGGACAGCCAACCATGTGAGCTCCCTAGAACATGCCCAGGCCCAGCTCACCCTCTCCTACAACCGCAGGGGCAACCTGGGCATCTACCTGACCAGCCCACAGGGCACCCGCTCCACACTGCTCGCTCCCAGGTACACACAGACACACACACACACACACACACACACACACACACACACACAGACACACACACACACACACACACACACACACAGACACACACACACACACAGACACAGACACAGAGACAGACAGTACCAGTCAAATGTTTGGACACACCTACTCATTCAAGGGTTTTTATTTTATTTTTTACATTGTAGAATAATAGTGAAGACATCAAAACATTGAAATAACACCTATGGAATCATGTAGTAACCCATGTTATAAAATATATTTAGATTTTTTTTATTTGAGATTCTTCAAATAGCCACATTTTGCCTTGATGACAGCTTTGCACACTCTTGGCATTCTCTCAATCAGCTTCATGCGGTAGTCACCTGGAATTCAAACTTTTGCCTGGTAGTGTACATACACACACACAGTGTAATACATACCTCCTGTCTGTCTCCTCTCCAGGCCTCATGACTACTCGTCAGAGGGCTTTAATGACTGGGCCTTCATGACCACACACTCCTGGGACGAGGACCCCCGGGGGGAGTGGACCCTGGAGATAGTGAACATGGCTGGGGCCAGCGACTATGGTAAGACACCTCTCTTTTACTACCTTAACATTTGCTATTGTTAAGTCTGGAACATTGGCTGGGAGCTCGGAGACAGAAAGACAGAGTGACAGGGTTTCTGTTAGTGCAGCCATGTCTGACTAGCAGTGTCACTGAAAGAATGTGTGTGTGTGTGACAGCATGCATACTTGGGATTTGTATTTGTCTGTGCATCATATGTGTTGATTCTTTGATGTACTGCGTGTGTGAGAGAGAATGCATGCATATGAAGTATGTGCTTGATTTATGTGTAAATGGATTTGAGTATTTCATAATGTGTGTCAGTGCATGTGTGCATGTACGTCATTCATGTGTTGATGATTTTGTGTGTGAGATCCTTCTATACCGCTATCAGGGAGTGTGTTATGCGCGGGCAGCAGTGTCTGTGCCCGGAGAGCCTCCTTTTGATCCATTTTATACAAGCTGTCAGGCAGTCTGTCTTTAGCTCCACACACACCCACCTCTAAATCAGCTTCATTAAACCAGCGAGAGTAAATCAAGCAGGGGAGTGAAGGGCCCTGCTGTCTGGCCCAGGCTAACCCAGGCCGATCCAGAATAACTATGACCTAAGGCCCATCCAGGACACACTACTCTCAGACAATCTTTTTGGGTTCATTTGTAATTTTCTCTCGGTTGCTCTCTTTCGTTTTGTTTTCTCTCTGTCTCTCTCTCTCTTTCTCGATCTCCCTCCCTCTCTCTGGCTGTAGATCTCTAAGCCCCCTCCCCCTTTGTGATTTAGGAAGTTGGACCCTCTCAAAAGGCCCCTCATATAAATGGCTCTCCCGGGAAGTGTTGTTCTGAACTAACGAGTCTATAGAGAAACACCAGAATATATGATGATACATTTAATGCTTTACTTCTCTCACTCTCTCCCTCCCTCTCTCTAGGCACTCTGACTCAGTTCACCCTGGTGCTGTATGGTACAGGCTCAGACTCTCCCAGCTCCACAGCCAAGGACCTCTCTCAGTCCAGTAATGGCAGCTGTAAGACTTTTGACCTACAGCAGATCTGCATTGGTAAGAATGTTACTGTTGGTTACCATTGGTTACTGTAAGAGAATGTAGATTCTGTGCCTAGGGTTAGGCAGCCAGGATCGTGGAGAGCTGTGGTGTGCCCAGGCTTTTGTTCCTGCACAGCACAAACGCACCTAATTCAATCCATCATGGTCTAATGGATCAAAAGTCTACCACACTGTGGCTCTGCAGGCTTAAGTTTCCTACCCCTACCCTAAGCCTAACCATTTATTGAACAGGTACATTTACTCTACACACTGTACAGGTAAGACCGGAGAGATGAAACACTGGCTCTCCTATCAAAAGTGAATGGCTTGTATAGGTTAAACCCTAGAACAGGAGTCTCCAACCAGTAGCTCGCAGCCCACCTATGATAAGCTCGCCAATTAATTCTGTGTGTTCATGTGTTCCATCGCAAAATGTCATAAACATAAAGCTCCTGGCTACAATTCAATCAAAGACGCATTGACATTATCCCACCCCTGGTTAGCCACTGTTGACTTAAAAAGCCAAACGTAACACAATATCTGGCAATTCATTTCCAGCAATATTGCCTTTTGTTTGGTGTGCGTGTTTGTCTATCAGTCCGTATGTAGCCAGATAGCGATGCTAATGATAACTGGTGTCTTGTGGGCAGACAGAAGGACTTTCCCCATAAACCTTCTCAATTAAATATGAACAAAGTAGGCTTACCTGACAGGAATAGGCTATATCATGATTATTTGTATCAATTGGGTGGCCATTGCTTTGCAAACTCAGCCATGACATGTTCTGTAGCAGTAGGTCTAATAGCAGAAACATCGCTAGACTGACACATTCCTCTCTTGCTAGATGCACAATTAAATGTTATTTTCTTTCCAGACCTCAAAAATGGTCTTCTGATGTGGTTTAAGCATTGACATGGACTCAGAACATCCATTTTCATTGTTTCTCTATGATTAATTGTTATATTGAGAGTAAAAAATAAAATTAAACTGAGAGAACTGAATTCGGAAAATTCAAAATATTATTTTATAGGGCCTGTCATGCCAAATACTGTTTATTAACCATTATATTACCAGGTATATTGACAGAAAGCACTTATCTTTGTTCACCTAGGACCCGTGGAAGAGTTGCAGGGTAGAGGAGAAGAAAATAATGTGCCTATTTAAAAGCTATAAAATAAACGAGTAGCTCGCGACATGTTAAATTTTTTATAAGAAGCGCTTATGCTAGAGATTGGAGACCACTGCCCTAGAATAAGACTGGGAGAGACAGGAACAGTCTGACCCCTGCAGGATCCCCTGGGTATCACAATTAATTTAACACTCGTGTTGGTATACTGTATCAGATAGTGGCGTAATGGCATAGATGTGGGTTGTGAAGCATGAACTCTGGATGGTTGAGTTTGTTGATCAGCTCGTCCTCAGAGACATCTACTGAGATATTGAGTTAACATTTGTGTTACATTCGAGCAGAAGTTTGAGGTTTGAGAAGAGTCTCTCTGGGATTTGCCTTGTTTAGGATGCCCTGTTAAATGCTGTGATCAGGGCCGGCCCGCCATTAGGCAGGATTAGGCCGCTGCAGATTGGCGAGGGTGGGATTTTCTGAGCTAAACTGACCAATATGCACCTCCAACAACACAACACATAATTCTGGTCAAAAACAATGACAATTTCTCTCAACCAGTGATATATGGGCTTTTTAAGTGAGCGCTGATGATAAGCAGTGCCCATTTTGTCAAAGGCAGGGGCACAAAATATGTTGCTTGTCCATTCCCAGCCACTCTCCAGGGTGCTCTTGGAGACGCACATCGCTGCGGTGCTCCACCAACGTTCTGTCAAACATCATCTAACATAAATCATTTAGCAGATATAGCCTATGGTAGAAAGAGTATGTGGCCTTTTCTGTTGCCTACAGGCTGGAGATAAAATGTATGACGATGTAATGAGATGGACACTTTTTACATCATGCACTATTCTCTGATCAAATAGCCTAACCTAAATGGTGCCCAATCAAATAAAAAAACTGCGCTGACATGTTAACCAACACCATATCCTAAAAACAGGACAGGTCAAAAACAAAATGACATTACGGAATGGACAATCAGACTACTGACAACTGATGTCCAGGAGTTTTATCCCATGGGCTAAATTGTCATGATCATTGGTTTCAAGTTTGTATCCGTACATTTTTACTCCTGCATTTCCCGCTGTGTAAACACATTGATTCTCATTGCAAATAGGCTCAGGATAACTCCTGGTAAAGTTGGGTAGCTGATATTTTTGTGATTAGTCACAGGAATCAGGACTAATAAAGCCAATGCAACTGCCTGTTTTACAAACAGTAGGCCTACCAAATGGATGGGCAGTCATACAATTCCATTGCAGGCCAACACTGTAGGCTACACCCCAGTCAGCACTGACTGACTGCGACATCTTTTAGGTGTCTTTTTTTGGTCCTGTCCGGACCGCCTTCTTTTTTTGGTGCAGTCCGGACCAGCCTTGATTTGCATGACCACGGATGTAGATTCTTGGTCCGGTCCGGACCAAATCAGATTTTTTGGGGGTCTCGTCTTGGGCAGCAGAATGGCCAGGACCAGGCCTGGCTGTGATCAACACATTCAGCCAGTTGGCAAATGACATTTGTGTTGGAATTTCGTCCCTACTGCTCCCTCTTCCCCCTTTCCTCTTGCCTCTGTCATCAACCCCTTCTCCCTCAACACTCTGTCACTACTCCCACCCTCTTCCTCTCTCTTCCTTCCTCTCCTTCCTCTGTCCTCCTCTTTTCCTGCTGTCCCCTTTCATTTGATCCTCCCTCTCTCCCACCCACTTCAACTATTTCAACAGGGATAGAATGACAACTGATTATGAACCAAGTAATTAGATTGGGGTAATGCTCTGTCTGACCGTGTAGGCTGGGGGGGGGAATGGGCCTTGGGTGGATGTGGAGTGGGCTGCAGGGGTGGGGGGGAGAGAGTGTGGAGCCTCAGTAGCTGTGTGTGTGAGATTAGCTTCCCAAATCATTGGGGGAGATAAGGAGTTACAGGGTGCTGCTACTGAAACTACTGTGGTGATAACACACAGACACTAATGCCACTGTCAAACTGTCCACGAGGATGTGCAGACTTAGTACAGATAAATGCTTCAGAGCTTATTAGAAAGTCCATATATTTGTGATATTATTTCCAACTGGGTTGGCAAAGCACGGCTCCGGAAATAGATATGCTACAGTGCATTTCTCCTCAGATAGATGAGGGATTTACACATGCTGTATTTGTCTCGGCACACAATCTGCACAGCTCATCAACACATTCACAGCTGGAAACTGTTGATTCTAGCAGAAGCAAAAGCTACATGAACATTATGCAGCTTAAGTTGAGTGAACTTTCACAGGCTCATGATTATAATGCCCCAGAATGATGAGGCGATGCGTAATGTGCTGCATGATCGTCTTGAGGCGATGCGTAATGTGCTGCATGATTGTCATGGCAGACTATTCAAATACAGTTAACATATTTTAAGGTTTGTGTGAACTAAATCAATTTATTAGCGGTGACTGTGCACTAACCATGTTAAATGAAGAATTTGGACACCAGCAGTACTAAAACATGTCTCCATATCTCCTCTCTTGTCTCCCTGTATGCAGAGTGCAATGGTGGCTACTACCTCTTCCAGCAGGGCTGTGTGAGGGACTGTCCAGCAGGCTACACTGCAGGCTCCCAGCTCCTAAATTACACCATGGGGAACTTTGTGGATCCAGCCTCCGTCCCCTCCTGCCTGCCCTGCCGACCCCCCTGCCTCACCTGCAGCGGCCTCAGCCCCAGCGCCTGCCTCTCCTGCCCCCCTCACAGCCACCTGGACTCTGTGTCCAGCACCTGCCTGCACCTCAACCAGATCCAGAGGGAGTCCCCCGGCAACTTCATGGTGGGCCAGGGCAACGCCGGTCCCCGCACAGAACTCAGCTCCCACCTGCCCGTCACCATCGCTGTGCTCAGCTGCATGGTCATCATGGCCACCTTTGCTGGGGTGTTCGTTCTGCTGCAGCTGAGATCTGGAGTCCTGGCCAAACTGCCCTCACTGGAGGAGGCAGGCTCAGGCCTGAGGGGGGGCTTCGGCCTGGGTGGCAGCAGCAAAATGGTTTCGTACCGCGGTATCCCTACAGTTTGGGGCGACGAGGGGGCGAACACTGACTCTGACAACGATGAGTTTGACGTCCACAATGAGAAGACTGCCTTTATCAAAACACAAAGTGCTCTTTAACCCCCTCCTGTCTTCCTATTCCTGCTTTCTACTGCCTCTCCCCCAATCACTCTGACTCGTCTAATTCCGGGCTCCCTAGCCTCCTCATGGTCCCCTCCTCTGGTTTCTCTTTCCCTGTTTCGCTCCCTCGTTCTTCCTGTCCTCGGGTTTCATCCCCCAGGTTTAGTGTTCCACTCTGCAGTGTGTGACCTGATGGGAGACTGGAGTCACATGGAATGGGGATGGCCTGGGTGTGCTCGGCGCTCGCTTCACACTCGGGTGCTTTTCTATTAAATGGGCTCTCTGTGCCCTTTCGCCCTCAATCACCAACAGACAGAGTGTGTCTGAACACAGCCCATTTCCCGTACGGCTCCAGGGTTTCCATGTCACAATAAACAAACGATTATTGTTTGCTCTCTCCCTCCTTTTTTATATTTTTTTCATCTCCAGTTCCAT